>NW_027207425.1:300000-414591 GCF_963455315.2 Globicephala melas | reverse complement strand
AGCTCAGGGGCACTGTAATTCACAAACCTGCAGAGTTATAAATGACAGCTATCGTCCAAAAATATACTGAAGTAAGGCTGCCAAGAGGACTTGAAAGCGGGGCAGAATTGCAGGAAACCGATTTCAGGAGGTAGACTGGAATTGCATTGAAAGCATAGGAAAAGAGGCAGAACGTCCACAATGATGCACTTGGCCAAAAAGGGCGTATGCGTTTTTTCCTGAATATATTCAGGAAAAAACGCATACGCCCTTTTTGGCCAACCAAGCAAACTTGCAAAGGAAATCTGCACTACAATGAAGTCTCACTTCCCCCCGGTCAAAAGGGCCATCTGAAAAAAGTGTAAAATCCAGAAAGGCAGGACAGGCCATGGAGAACTGGGAGCCTTGTTATGCTGATGGGCGGGATGTAAATTGCCAACAGACACTCGGGAGAAGTGTATGGTGTTTCCTGAAACATCTAAAAAACAAAGCAACAGAGCCTAGGGCACTTCCACTTATGGCCCTATAGCTTAGGGAAATTAAATCAAAACGACACAGCCACCCCAAAGTTTGGGACGCCTCTGTTTACAAGAACCTCGTTTACCGTACAAGTTCAATATCACAGAAAGTGAAAAATGGATAAAGAACTTGTGGTACTTACGTACAATGCAGTATCACTCAGCAGTGAAATCTATGTCATCAGGCCCGTAGCAGCACAATGAGTGAATTCAGGTACGATGATTCTAACTGAAATAAGTCACACAGAAAAAGAAACATCATAAGATATCACTAATACACGGAATGTAAACTTGGCTACACAGGAACTGAATTACAGAACAGAACAGGGTCACAAATTTAGAAAACCAACTTATGCTTGCTTAAGGGTAAAGGTGAGTTGGGGTGCTGCATAAAACCAGAGATTGAAATGAGCACAGATAAAGTTCCTTAAGCCAAATATGGAATAGACAAGAGCTACTCCTTGCTCAACGAAATGGATTCAACACTGCATATTAAACGCCTAAGAATGTAACTGACTCTTAAGTATCTTAAAACCTATGGATTGCTATGTCTCCGAAAGAGAATCAAGCATGTGTACAGGGACATAAACGCAGCAGTGATAGGATTGGAGAGGTTCGGTGAGCAAATGAAGACCCTTTGAAGTCATACTGCATGGTACCAATTCCACGGGTTTCAACTACCCAGGTTTAAGGTATTCTTCCTTCAGCTAAAACATGCATGTGGAACCTAGAGTATGATCAACCATGTGATCGGGAGACGTGTTCAAATATGTCTCAGTTTTCGTACCCTGGTACTCGGGTGCAACATTCCAGACGCTTTACTAACACTCTCCCGACTTGGAGAGTCAGTCCCTTTAACCTCCTGTTTGGCCCAGTTTGCAATTTCTGCGGAAGATGAACAGGAATAGCGAGAACCAATGAGAGACTAGCTGGAGGTGTCTGGACGGGCACATTTAACTCTCATTTCCCACCAGGAAGAGGAAATAACCAAAGGCTCAGCGTGCCGTGCCGGAACCAGATTAGGGCCTGAAGCCATACTGCGGTGTTGCGGCCAGCTCACAAGAAAGCGAGTTGAAGAAAGGAGCTCAGGGGCACTGTAATTCACAAACCTGCAGAGTTATAAATGACAACTATCGTCCAAAAATATACTGAAGTACGGCTACCAAGAGGACTTGAAAGCGGAGCAGAATTGCAGGAAACCGATTTCAGGAGGTAGCCTGGAATTGCATTGAAAGCATAGGAAAAGAGGCAGAACGTCCACAATGATGCACTTGGCCAAAAAGGGCGTATGCGTTTTTTCCTGAATATATTCAGGAAAAAACGCATACGCCCTTTTTGGCCAACCAAGCAAGCTTGCAAAGGAAATCTGCACTACAATGAAGTCTCACTTCCCCCCGGTCAAAAGGGTCATCTGAAAAAAGTGTAAAATCCAGAAAGGCAGGACAGGCCATGGAGAACTGGGAGCCTTGTTATGCTGATGGGCGGGATGTAAATTGCCAACAGACACTCGGGAGAAGTGTATGGTGTTTCCTGAAACATCTAAAAAACAAAGCAACAGAGCCTAGGGCACTTCCACTTATGGTCCTATAGCTTAGGGAAATTAAAATCAAAAAGATACAGCCACCCCAATGTTTGGGACGCCTCTGTTTACAAGAACCTCATTTACCGTACAAGTTCAATATCACTGAAAGTGAAAAATGGATAAAGAACTTGTGGTACTTACTTACAATGCAGTATCACTCAGCAGTGAAATCTATGTCATCAGGCCCGTAGCAGCACAATGAGTGGATTCAGGTACGATGATTCTAACTGAAATAAGTCACACAGAAAAAGAAACATCATAAGATATCAGTAATACACGGAATGTAAACTTGGCTACACAGGAACTGAATTACAGAACAGAACAGGGTCTCAAATTTAGAAAACCAACTTATGCTTGTTTAAGGGTAAAGGTGAGTTGGGGTGCTGCATAAAACCAGAGATTGAAATGAGCACAGATAAAGTTCCTTAAGCCAAATATGGAATAGACAAGAGCTACTCCTTGCTCAACGAAATGGACTCAACACCGCATATTAAACGCCTAAGAATGTACCTGACTCTTAAGTATCTTAAAACCTATGGATTGCTATGTCTCCGAAAGAGAATCAAGCATGTGTACAGGGACATAAACGCAGCAGTGATAGGATTGGAGAGGTTCGGTGAGCAAATGAAGACCCTTTGAAGTCATATTGCATGGTACCCATTACACGGGTCTCAACTCTCCAGGTTTAAGGTATTCTTCCTTCAGCTAAAATATGCATGTGGAACCCAGAGTATGATCAACAGTGTGAACGGGAGACGTGTTCAAATATGTCTCAGTTTTCCTCCCCTGGTACTCGGGTGCAACATTCCAGACGCTTTACTAACACTCTCCCCACTTGGAGAGTCAGCGCCTTTAACCTCCTGTTTGGCCCAGTTTGCAATTTCTGCGGAAGATAAACAGGAATAGCGAGAACCAATGAGAGACTAGATGGAGGTGTCTGGACGGGCAAATTTAACTCTCATTTCCCACCAGGAAGAGGAAATAACCAAAGGCTCAGCGTGCCATGCCGGAACAAGATTAGGGCCTGAAGCCATCCTGCGGTGTTGCGGCCAGCTCACAAGAAAGCGAGTTGAAGAAAGGAGCTCAGGGGCACTGTAATTCACAAACCTGCAGAGTTATAAATGACAGCTATCGTCCAAAAATATACTGAAGTAAGGCTGCCAAGAGGACTTGAAAGCGGGGCAGAATTGCAGGAAACCGATTTCAGGAGGTAGACTGGAATTGCATTGAAAGCATAGGAAAAGAGGCAGAACGTCCACAATGATGCACTTGGCCAAAAAGGGCGTATGCGTTTTTTCCTGAATATATTCAGGAAAAAACGCATACGCACTTTTTGGCCAACCAAGCAAACTTGCAAAGGAAATCTGCACTACAATGAAGTCTCACTTCCCCCCGGTCAAAAGGGCCATCTGAAAAAAGTGTAAAATCCAGAAAGGCAGGACAGGCCATGGAGAACTGGGAGCCTTGTTATGCTGATGGGCGGGATGTAAATTGCCAACAGCCACTCGGGAGAAGTGTATGGTGTTTCCTGAAACATCTAAGAAACAAGGCAACAGAGCCTAGGGCACTTTCACTTATGGTCCTATAGCTTAGGGAAATTAAAATCAAAAAGACACAGCCACCCCAAAATTTGGGACGCCTCTGTTTACATGAACCTCGTTTACCGTACAAGTTCTCTATCACAGAAAGTGAAAAATGGATAAAAAAACTTGTGGTACTTACGTACAATGCAGTATCACTCAGCAATGAAATCTATGTCATCAGGCCCGTAGCAGCACAATGAGTGGATTCAGGTACGATGATTCTAACTGAAATAAGTCACACAGAAAAAGAAACATCATAAGATATCACTAATACACGGAATGTAAACTTGGCTACACAGGAACTGAATTACAGAACAGAACAGGGTCTCAAATTTAGAAAACCAACTTATGCTTGTTTAAGGGTAAAGGTGAGTTGGGGTGCTGCATAAAACCAGAGATTGAAATGAGCACAGATAAAGTTCCTTAAGCCAAATATGGAATAGACAAGAGCTACTCCTTGCTCAACGAAATGGACTCAACACCCCATATTAAACGCCTAAGAATGTACCTGACTAGTAAGTATCTTAAAACCTATGGATTGCTATGTCTCCATAACAGAATCAAGCATGTGTACAGGGACATAAACGCAGCAGTGATAGGATTGGAGAGGTTCGGTGAGCAAATGAAGACCCTTTGAAGTCATATTGCATGGTACCCATTACACGGGTCTCAACTCTCCAGGTTTAAGGTATTCTTCCTTCAGCTAAAATATGCATGTGGAACCCAGAGTATGATCAACAGTGTGAACGGGAGACGTGTTCAAATATGTCTCAGTTTTCGTACCCTGGTACTCGGGTGCAACATTCCAGACGCTTTACTAACACTCTCCCCACTTGGAGAGTCAGCGCCTTTAACCTCCTGTTTGGCCCAGTTTGCAATTTCTGCGGAAGATGAACAGGAATAGCGAGAACCAATGAGAGACTAGCTGGAGGTGTCTGGACGGGCAAATTTAACTCTCATTTCCCACCAGGAAGAGGAAATAACCAAAGGCTCAGCGTGCCATGCCGGAACAAGATTAGGGCCTGAAGCCATCCTGCGGTGTTGCGGCCAGCTCACAAGAAAGCGAGTTGAAGAAAGGCGCTCAGGGGAACTGTAATTCACAAACCTGCAGAGTTATAAATGACAGCTATCGTCCAAAAATATACTGAAGTAAGGCTGCCAAGAGGACTTGAAAGCGGGGCAGAATTGCAGGAAACCGATTTCAGGAGGTAGACTGGAATTGCATTGAAAGCATAGGAAAAGAGGCAGAACGTCCACAATGATGCACTTGGCCAAAAAGGGCGTATGCGTTTTTTCCTGAATATATTCAGGAAAAAACGCATACGCCCTTTTTGGCCAACCAAGCAAACTTGCAAAGCAAATCTGCACTACAATGAAGTCTCACTTCCCCCCGGTCAAAAGGGCCATCTGAAAAAAGTGTAAAATCCAGAAAGACAGGACAGGCCATGGAGAACTGGGAGCCTTGTTATGCTGATGGGCGGGATGTAAATTGCCAACAGCCACTCGGGAGAAGTGTATGGTGTTTCCTGAAACATCTAAGAAACAAGGCAACAGAGCCTAGGGCACTTTCACTTATGGTCCTATAGCTTAGGGAAATTAAAATCAAAAAGACACAGCCACCCCAAAATTTGGGACGCCTCTGTTTACAAGAACCTCGTTTACCGTACAAGTTCTCTATCACAGAAAGTGAAAAATGGATAAAGAACTTATGGTACTTACGTACAATGCAGTATCACTCAGCAATGAAATCTATGTCATCAGGCCCGTAGCAGCATAATGAGTGGATTCAGGTACGATGATTCTAACTGAAATAAGTCACACAGAAAAAGAAACATCATAAGATATCACTAATACACAGAATGTAAACTTGGCTACACAGGAACTGAATTCCAAAACAGAACAGGGTCTCAAATTTAGAAAACCAACTTATGCTTGCTTAAGGGGAAAGTTGAGTTGGGGTGCTGCATAAAACCAGAGATTGAAATGAGCACAGATAAAGTTCCTTAAGCCAAATATGGAATAGACAAGAGCTACTCCTTGCTCAACGAAATGGACTCAACACCCCATATTAAACGCTTAAGAATGTACCTGACTAGTAAGTATCTTAAAACCTATGGATTGCTATGTCTCCATAAGAGAATCAAGCGTGTGTACAGGGGCATAAACGCAGCAGTGATAGGATTGGAGAGGTTCGGTGAGCAAATGAAGACCCTTTGAAGTCATATTGCATGGTACCCATTACACGGGTCTCAACTCTCCAGGTTTAAGGTATTCTTCCTTCAGCTAAAATATGCATGTGGAACCCAGAGTATGATCAACAGTGTGAACGGGAGACGTGTTCAAATATGTCTCAGTTTTCCTCCCCTGGTACTCGGGTGCAACATTCCAGATGCTTTACTAACACTCTCCCCACTTGGAGAGTCAGCGCCTTTAACCTCCTGTTTGGCCCAGTTTGCAATTTCTGCGGAAGATGAACAGGAATAGGGAGAACCAATGAGAGACTAGGTGGAGGTGTCTGGACGGGCAAATTTAACTCTCATTTCCCACCAGGAAGAGGAAATAACCAAAGGCTCAGCGTGCCGTGCCGGAACCAGATTAGGGCCTGAAGCCATCCTGCGGTGTTGCGGCCAGGTCACAGGAAAGCGAGTTGAAGAAAGGAGCTCAGGGGCACTGTAATTCACAAACCTGCAGAGTTATAAATGACAGCTATCGTCCAAAAATATACTGAAGTAAGGCTGCCAAGAGGACTTGAAAGCGGGGCAGAATTGCAGGAAACCGATTTCAGGAGGTAGACTGGAATTGCACTGAAAGCATAGGAAAAGAGGCAGAACGTCCACAATGATGCACTTGGCCAAAAAGGGCGTATGCGTTTTTTCCTGAATATATTCAGGAAAAAACGCATACGCCCTTTTTGGCCAACCAAGCAAGCTTGCAAAGGAAATCTGCACTACAATGAAGTCTCACTTCCCCCCAGTCAAAAGGGCCATCTGAAAAAAGTGTAAAATCCAGAAAGGCAGGACAGGCCATGGAGAACTGGGAGCCTTGTTATGCTGATGGGCGGGATGTAAATTGCCAACAGACACTCGGGAGAAGTGTATGGTGTTTCCTGAAACATCTAAAAAACAAAGCAACAGAGCCTAGGGCACTTCCATTTATGGTCGTATAGCTTAGGGAAATGAAAATGAAAAAGACACAGCCACCCCAAAGTTTGGGACGCCTCTGTTTACAAGAACCTCGTTTACCGTACAAGTTCAATATCACAGAAAGTGAAAAATGGATAAAGAACTTGTGGTACTTACGTACAATGCAGTATCACTCAGCAGTGAAATCTATGTCATCAGGCCCGTAGCAGCACAATGAGTGGATTCAGGTACAATGATTCTAACTGAAATAAGTCACACAGAAAAAGAAACATCATAAGATATCAGTAATACACGGAATGTAAACTTGGCTACACAGGAACTGAATTACAGAACAGAACAGGGTCTCAAATTTAGAAAACCAACTTATGCTTGTTTAAGGGGAAAGGTGAGTTGGGGTGCTGCATAAAACCAGAGATTGAAATGAGCACAGATAAAGTTCCTTAAGCCAAATATGGAATAGACCAGAGCTACTCCTTGCTCAACGAAATGGACTCAACACCCCATATTAAACGCTTAAGAATGTACCTGACTAGTAAGTATCTTAAAACCTATGGATTGCTATGTCTCCATAAGAGAATCAAGCGTGTGTACAGGGGCATAAACGCAGCAGTGATAGGATTGGAGAGGTTCGGTGAGCAAATGAAGACCCTTTGAAGTCATATTGCATGGTACCCATTACACGGGTCTCAACTCTCCAGGTTTAAGGTATTCTTCCTTCAGCTAAAATATGCATGTGGAACCCAGAGTATGATCAACAGTGTGAACGGGAGACGTGTTCAAATATGTCTCAGTTTTCCTCCCCTGGTACTCGGGTGCAACATTCCAGACGCTTTACTAACACTCTCCCCACTTGGAGAGTCAGCGCCTTTAACCTCCTGTTTGGCCCAGTTTGCAATTTCTGCGGAAGATGAACAGGAATAGCGAGAACAAATGAGAGACTAGCTGGAGGTGTCTGGACGGGCAAATTTAACTCTCATTTCCCACCAGGAAGAGGAAATAACCAAAGGCTCAGCGTGCCATGCCGGAACCAGATTAGGGCCTGAAGCCATCCTGCGGTGTTGCGGCCAGCTCACAAGAAAGCGAGTTGAAGAAAGGAGCTCAGGGGCACTGTAATTCACAAACCTGCAGAGTTATAAATGACAGCTATCGTCCAAAAATATACTGAAGTAAGGCTGCCAAGAGGACTTGAAAGCGGGGCAGAATTGCAGGAAACCGATTTCAGGAGGTAGACTGGAATTGCATTGAAAGCATAGGAAAAGAGGCAGAACGTCCACAATGATGCACTTGGCCAAAAAGGGCGTATGCGTTTTTTCCTGAATATATTCAGGAAAAAACGCATACGCCCTTTTTGGCCAACCAAGCAAACTTGCAAAGGAAATCTGCACTACAATGAAGTCTCACTTCCCCCCGGTCAAAAGGGCCATCTGAAAAAAGTGTAAAATCCAGAAAGGCAGGACAGGCCATGGAGAACTGGGAGCCTTGTTATGCTGATGGGCGGGATGTAAATTGCCAACAGACACTCGGGAGAAGTGTATGGTGTTTCCTGAAACATCTAAAAAACAAAGCAACAGAGCCTAGGGCACTTCCACTTATGGCCCTATAGCTTAGGGAAATTAAATCAAAACGACACAGCCACCCCAAAGTTTGGGACGCCTCTGTTTACAAGAACCTCGTTTACCGTACAAGTTCAATATCACAGAAAGTGAAAAATGGATAAAGAACTTGTGGTACTTACGTACAATGCAGTATCACTCAGCAGTGAAATCTATGTCATCAGGCCCGTAGCAGCACAATGAGTGAATTCAGGTACGATGATTCTAACTGAAATAAGTCACACAGAAAAAGAAACATCATAAGATATCACTAATACACGGAATGTAAACTTGGCTACACAGGAACTGAATTACAGAACAGAACAGGGTCACAAATTTAGAAAACCAACTTATGCTTGCTTAAGGGTAAAGGTGAGTTGGGGTGCTGCATAAAACCAGAGATTGAAATGAGCACAGATAAAGTTCCTTAAGCCAAATATGGAATAGACAAGAGCTACTCCTTGCTCAACGAAATGGATTCAACACTGCATATTAAACGCCTAAGAATGTAACTGACTCTTAAGTATCTTAAAACCTATGGATTGCTATGTCTCCGAAAGAGAATCAAGCATGTGTACAGGGACATAAACGCAGCAGTGATAGGATTGGAGAGGTTCGGTGAGCAAATGAAGACCCTTTGAAGTCATACTGCATGGTACCAATTCCACGGGTTTCAACTACCCAGGTTTAAGGTATTCTTCCTTCAGCTAAAACATGCATGTGGAACCTAGAGTATGATCAACCATGTGATCGGGAGACGTGTTCAAATATGTCTCAGTTTTCGTACCCTGGTACTCGGGTGCAACATTCCAGACGCTTTACTAACACTCTCCCGACTTGGAGAGTCAGTCCCTTTAACCTCCTGTTTGGCCCAGTTTGCAATTTCTGCGGAAGATGAACAGGAATAGCGAGAACCAATGAGAGACTAGCTGGAGGTGTCTGGACGGGCACATTTAACTCTCATTTCCCACCAGGAAGAGGAAATAACCAAAGGCTCAGCGTGCCGTGCCGGAACCAGATTAGGGCCTGAAGCCATACTGCGGTGTTGCGGCCAGCTCACAAGAAAGCGAGTTGAAGAAAGGAGCTCAGGGGCACTGTAATTCACAAACCTGCAGAGTTATAAATGACAACTATCGTCCAAAAATATACTGAAGTACGGCTACCAAGAGGACTTGAAAGCGGAGCAGAATTGCAGGAAACCGATTTCAGGAGGTAGCCTGGAATTGCATTGAAAGCATAGGAAAAGAGGCAGAACGTCCACAATGATGCACTTGGCCAAAAAGGGCGTATGCGTTTTTTCCTGAATATATTCAGGAAAAAACGCATACGCCCTTTTTGGCCAACCAAGCAAACTTGCAAAGGAAATCTGCACTACAATGAAGTCTCACTTCCCCCCGGTCAAAAGGGCCATCTGAAAAAAGTGTAAAATCCAGAAAGGCAGGACAGGCCATGGAGAACTGGGAGCCTTGTTATGCTGATGGGCGGGATGTAAATTGCCAACAGCCACTCGGGAGAAGTGTATGGTGTTTCCTGAAACATCTAAGAAACAAAGCAACAGAGCCTAGGGCACTTTCACTTATGGTCCTATAGCTTAGGGAAATTAAAATCAAAAAGACACAGCCACCCCAAAATTTGGGACGCCTCTGTTTACATGAACCTCATTTACCGTACAAGTTCTCTATCACAGAAAGTGAAAAATGGATAAAAAAACTTGTGGTACTTACGTACAATGCAGTATCACTCAGCAATGAAATCTATGTCATCAGGCCCGTAGCAGCACAATGAGTGGATTCAGGTACGATGATTCTAACTGAAATAAGTCACACAGAAAAAGAAACATCATAAGATATCACTAATACACGGAATGTAAACTTGGCTACACAGGAACTGAATTACAGAACAGAACAGGGTCTCAAATTTAGAAAACCAACTTATGCTTGTTTAAGGGTAAAGGTGAGTTGGGGTGCTGCATAAAACCAGAGATTGAAATGAGCACAGATAAAGTTCCTTAAGCCAAATATGGAATAGACAAGAGCTACTCCTTGCTCAACGAAATGGACTCAACACCCCATATTAAACGCCTAAGAATGTACCTGACTAGTAAGTATCTTAAAACCTATGGATTGCTATGTCTCCATAACAGAATCAAGCATGTGTACAGGGACATAAACGCAGCAGTGATAGGATTGGAGAGGTTCGGTGAGCAAATGAAGACCCTTTGAAGTCATATTGCATGGTACCCATTACACGGGTCTCAACTCTCCAGGTTTAAGGTATTCTTCCTTCAGCTAAAATATGCATGTGGAACCCAGAGTATGATCAACAGTGTGAACGGGAGACGTGTTCAAATATGTCTCAGTTTTCGTACCCTGGTACTCGGGTGCAACATTCCAGACGCTTTACTAACACTCTCCCCACTTGGAGAGTCAGCGCCTTTAACCTCCTGTTTGGCCCAGTTTGCAATTTCTGCGGAAGATGAACAGGAATAGCGAGAACCAATGAGAGACTAGCTGGAGGTGTCTGGACGGGCAAATTTAACTCTCATTTCCCACCAGGAAGAGGAAATAACCAAAGGCTCAGCGTGCCATGCCGGAACAAGATTAGGGCCTGAAGCCATCCTGCGGTGTTGCGGCCAGCTCACAAGAAAGCGAGTTGAAGAAAGGCGCTCAGGGGAACTGTAATTCACAAACCTGCAGAGTTATAAATGACAGCTATCGTCCAAAAATATACTGAAGTAAGGCTGCCAAGAGGACTTGAAAGCGGGGCAGAATTGCAGGAAACCGATTTCAGGAGGTAGACTGGAATTGCATTGAAAGCATAGGAAAAGAGGCAGAACGTCCACAATGATGCACTTGGCCAAAAAGGGCGTATGCGTTTTTTCCTGAATATATTCAGGAAAAAACGCATACGCACTTTTTGGCCAACCAAGCAAACTTGCAAAGGAAATCTGCACTACAATGAAGTCTCACTTCCCCCCGGTCAAAAGGGCCATCTGAAAAAAGTGTAAAATCCAGAAAGGCAGGACAGGCCATGGAGAACTGGGAGCCTTGTTATGCTGATGGGCGGGATGTAAATTGCCAACAGCCACTCGGGAGAAGTGTATGGTGTTTCCTGAAACATCTAAGAAACAAAGCAACAGAGCCTAGGGCACTTTCACTTATGGTCCTATAGCTTAGGGAAATTAAAATCAAAAAGACACAGCCACCCCAAAATTTGGGACGCCTCTGTTTACATGAACCTCGTTTACCGTACAAGTTCTCTATCACAGAAAGTGAAAAATGGATAAAAAAACTTGTGGTACTTACGTACAATGCAGTATCACTCAGCAATGAAATCTATGTCATCAGGCCCGTAGCAGCACAATGAGTGGATTCAGGTACGATGATTCTAACTGAAATAAGTCACACAGAAAAAGAAACATCATAAGATATCACTAATACACGGAATGTAAACTTGGCTACACAGGAACTGAATTACAGAACAGAACAGGGTCTCAAATTTAGAAAACCAACTTATGCTTGTTTAAGGGTAAAGGTGAGTTGGGGTGCTGCATAAAACCAGAGATTGAAATGAGCACAGATAAAGTTCCTTAAGCCAAATATGGAATAGACAAGAGCTACTCCTTGCTCAACGAAATGGACTCAACACCCCATATTAAACGCCTAAGAATGTACCTGACTAGTAAGTATCTTAAAACCTATGGATTGCTATGTCTCCATAACAGAATCAAGCATGTGTACAGGGACATAAACGCAGCAGTGATAGGATTGGAGAGGTTCGGTGAGCAAATGAAGACCCTTTGAAGTCATATTGCATGGTACCCATTACACGGGTCTCAACTCTCCAGGTTTAAGGTATTCTTCCTTCAGCTAAAATATGCATGTGGAACCCAGAGTATGATCAACAGTGTGAACGGGAGACGTGTTCAAATATGTCTCAGTTTTCGTACCCTGGTACTCGGGTGCAACATTCCAGACGCTTTACTAACACTCTCCCCACTTGGAGAGTCAGCGCCTTTAACCTCCTGTTTGGCCCAGTTTGCAATTTCTGCGGAAGATGAACAGGAATAGCGAGAACCAATGAGAGACTAGCTGGAGGTGTCTGGACGGGCAAATTTAACTCTCATTTCCCACCAGGAAGAGGAAATAACCAAAGGCTCAGCGTGCCATGCCGGAACAAGATTAGGGCCTGAAGCCATCCTGCGGTGTTGCGGCCAGCTCACAAGAAAGCGAGTTGAAGAAAGGCGCTCAGGGGAACTGTAATTCACAAACCTGCAGAGTTATAAATGACAGCTATCGTCCAAAAATATACTGAAGTAAGGCTGCCAAGAGGACTTGAAAGCGGGGCAGAATTGCAGGAAACCGATTTCAGGAGGTAGACTGGAATTGCATTGAAAGCATAGGAAAAGAGGCAGAACGTCCACAATGATGCACTTGGCCAAAAAGGGCGTATGCGTTTTTTCCTGAATATATTCAGGAAAAAACGCATACGCCCTTTTTGGCCAACCAAGCAAACTTGCAAAGCAAATCTGCACTACAATGAAGTCTCACTTCCCCCCGGTCAAAAGGGCCATCTGAAAAAAGTGTAAAATCCAGAAAGGCAGGACAGGCCATGGAGAACTGGGAGCCTTGTTATGCTGATGGGCGGGATGTAAATTGCCAACAGCCACTCGGGAGAAGTGTATGGTGTTTCCTGAAACATCTAAGAAACAAGGCAACAGAGCCTAGGGCACTTTCACTTATGGTCCTATAGCTTAGGGAAATTAAAATCAAAAAGACACAGCCACCCCAAAATTTGGGACGCCTCTGTTTACAAGAACCTCGTTTACCGTACAAGTTCTCTATCACAGAAAGTGAAAAATGGATAAAGAACTTATGGTACTTACGTACAATGCAGTATCACTCAGCAATGAAATCTATGTCATCAGGCCCGTAGCAGCATAATGAGTGGATTCAGGTACGATGATTCTAACTGAAATAAGTCACACAGAAAAAGAAACATCATAAGATATCAGTAATACACGGAATGTAAACTTGGCTACACAGGAACTGAATTACAGAACAGAACAGGGTCTCAAATTTAGAAAACCAACTTATGCTTGTTTAAGGGGAAAGGTGAGTTGGGGTGCTGCATAAAACCAGAGATTGAAATGAGCACAGATAAAGTTCCTTAAGCCAAATATGGAATAGACCAGAGCTACTCCTTGC
The DNA here is from genome assembly GCF_963455315.2 of Globicephala melas. Taxonomy (NCBI): domain Eukaryota; kingdom Metazoa; phylum Chordata; class Mammalia; order Artiodactyla; family Delphinidae; genus Globicephala; species Globicephala melas. The sequence continues at coordinate 400,987 of NW_027207425.1, read as the reverse complement.
TCAACGAAATGGACTCAACACCCCATATTAAACGCTTAAGAATGTACCTGACTAGTAAGTATCTTAAAACCTATGGATTGCTATGTCTCCATAAGAGAATCAAGCGTGTGTACAGGGGCATAAACGCAGCAGTGATAGGATTGGAGAGGTTCGGTGAGCAAATGAAGACCCTTTGAAGTCATATTGCATGGTACCCATTACACGGGTCTCAACTCTCCAGGTTTAAGGTATTCTTCCTTCAGCTAAAATATGCATGTGGAACCCAGAGTATGATCAACAGTGTGAACGGGAGACGTGTTCAAATATGTCTCAGTTTTCCTCCCCTGGTACTCGGGTGCAACATTCCAGACGCTTTACTAACACTCTCCCCACGTGGAGAGTCAGCGCCTTTAACCTCCTGTTTGGCCCAGTTTGCAATTTCTGCGGAAGATGAACAGGAATAGGGAGAACCAATGAGAAACTAGCTGGAGGTGTCTGGACGGGCAAATTTAACTCTCATTTCCCACCAGGAAGAGGAAATAACCAAAGGCTCAGCGTGCCATGCCGGAACCAGATTAGGGCCTGAAGCCATCCTGCGGTGTTGCGGCCAGCTCACAAGAAAGCGAGTTGAAGAAAGGAGCTCAGGGGCACTGTAATTCACAAACCTGCAGAGTTATAAATGACAGCTATCGTCCAAAAATATACTGAAGTAAGGCTGCCAAGAGGACTTGAAAGCGGGGCAGAATTGCAGGAAACCGATTTCAGGAGGTAGACTGGAATTGCATTGAAAGCATAGGAAAAGAGGCAGAACGTCCACAATGATGCACTTGGCCAAAAAGGGCGTATGCGTTTTTTCCTGAATATATTCAGGAAAAAACGCATACGCCCTTTTTGGCCAACCAAGCAAACTTGCAAAGGAAATCTGCACTACAATGAAGTCTCACTTCCCCCCGGTCAAAAGGGCCATCTGAAAAAAGTGTAAAATCCAGAAAGGCAGGACAGGCCATGGAGAACTGGGAGCCTTGTTATGCTGATGGGCGGGATGTAAATTGCCAACAGACACTCGGGAGAAGTGTATGGTGTTTCCTGAAACATCTAAAAAACAAAGCAACAGAGCCTAGGGCACTTCCACTTATGGCCCTATAGCTTAGGGAAATTAAAATCAAAATGACACAGCCACCCCAAAGTTTGGGACGCCTCTGTTTACAAGAACCTCGTTTACCGTACAAGTTCAATATCACAGAAAATGAAAAATGGATAAAGAAATTGTGGTACTTACGTACAATGCAGTATCACTCAGCAGTGAAATCTATGTCATCAGGCCCGTAGCAGCACAATGAGTGGATTCAGGTACGATGATTCTAACTGAAATAAGTCACACAGAAAAAGAAACATCATAAGATATCAGTAACACACGGAATGTAAACTTGGCTACACAGGAACTGAATTACAGAACAGAACAGGGACTCAAATTTAGAAAACCAACTTATGCTTGCTTAAGGGTAAAGGTGAGTTGGGATGCTGCATAAAAGCAGAGATTGAAATGAGCACAGATAAAGTTCCTTAAGCCAAATATGGAATAGACAAGAGCTACTCCTTGCTCAACGAAATGGACTCAACACCCCATATTAAACGCTTAAGAATGTACCTGATTAGTAAGTATCTTAAAACCTATGGATTGCTATGTCTCCATAAGAGAATCAAGCGTGTGTCCAAGGGCATAAACGCAGCAGTGATAGGATTGGAGAGGTTCGGTGAGCAAATGAAGACCCTTTGAAGTCATATTGCATGGTACCCATTCCACGGGTCTCAACTCTCCAGGTTTAAGGTATTCTTCCTTCAGCTGAAACTTGCATGTGGAACCCAGAGTATGATCAACCATGTGAACGGGAGAAGTGTTCAAATATGTCTCAGTTTTCCTCCCATGGTACTCAGGTGCAACATTCCAGATGCTTTACTAACACTCTCCCCACTTGGAGAGTCAGCGCCTTTAACCTCCTGTTTGGCCCAGTTTGCAATTTCTGTGGAAGATGAACAGGAATAGCGAGAACCAATGAGAGACTAGCTGGAGGTGTCTGGACGGGCAAATTTAACTCTCATTTCCCACCAGGAAGAGGAATTAATCAAAGGTTCAGCGTGCCGTGCCGGAACCAGATTAGGGCCTGAAGCCATCCTGCGGTGTTGCGGCCAGGTCACAAGAAAGCGAGTTGAAGAAAGGAGCTCAGGGGCACTGTAATTCACAAACCTTCAGAGTTATAAATGACAGCTATCATCCAAAAATATACTGAAGTAAGGCTGCCAAGAGGACTTGAAAGCGGGGCAGAATTGCAGGAAACCGATTTCAGGAGGTAGACTGGAATTGCATTGAAAGCATAGGAAAAGAGGCAGAACGTCCACAATGATGCACTTGGCCAAAAAGGGCGTATGCGTTTTTTCCTGAATATATTCAGGAAAAAACGCATACGCCCTTTTTGGCCAACCAAGCAAGCTTGCAAAGGAAATCTGCACTACAATGAAGTCTCACTTCCCCCCGGTCAAAAGGGCCATCTGCAAAAAGTGTAAAATCCAGAAAGGCAGGACAGGCCATGGAGAACTGGGAGCCTTGTTATGCTGATGGGCGGGATGTAAATTACCAACAGACACTGGGGAGAAGTGTATGGTGTTTCCTGAAACATCTAAAAAACAAAGCAACAGAGCCTAGGGCACTTCCACTTATGGTCCTATAGCTTAGGGAAATTAAAATGAAAAAGACACAGCCACCCCAAAGTTTGGGACGCCTCTGTTTACAAGAACCTCGTTTACCGTACAAGTTCAATATCACAGAAAGTGAAAAATGGATAAAGAACTTGTGGTACTTACGTACAATGCAGTATCACTCAGCAGTGAAATCTATGTCATCAGGCCCGTAGCAGCACAATGAGTGGATTCAGGTACAATGATTCTAACTGAAATAAGTCACACAGAAAAAGAAACATCATAAGATATCAGTAATACACGGAATGTAAACTTGGCTACACAGGAACTGAATTACAGAACAGAACAGGGTCTCAAATTTAGAAAACCAACTTATGCTTGTTTAAGGGTAAAGGTGAGTTGGGGTGCTGCATAAAACCAGAGATTGAAATGAGCACAGATAAAGTTCCTTAAGCCAAATATGGAATAGACAAGAGCTACTCCTTGCTCAACGAAATGGACTCAACACCGCATATTAAACGCCTAAGAATGTACCTGACTGTTAAGTATCTTAAAACCTATGGATTGCTATGTCTCCGAAAGAGAATCAAGCATGTGTACAGGGACATAAACGCAGCAGTGATAGGATTGGAGACGTTCGGTGAGCAAATGAAGACCCTTTGAAGTCATATTGCATGGTACCCATTCCACGGGTTTCAACTACCCAGGTTTAAGGTATTCTTCCTTCAGCTAAAACATGCATGTGGAACCTAGAGTATGATCAACCATGTGATCGGGAGACGTGTTCAAATATGTCTCAGTTTTCGTACCCTGGTACTCGGGTGCAACATTCCAGACGCTTTACTAACACTCTCCCGACTTGGAGAGTCAGTCCCTTTAACCTCCTGTTTGGCCCAGTTTGCAATTTCTGCGGAAGATGAACAGGAATAGCGAGAACCAATGAGAGACTAGCTGGAGGTGTCTGGACGGGCAAATTTAACTCTCATTTCCCACCAGGAAGAGGAAATAACCAAAGGCTCAGCGTGCCGTGCCGGAACCAGATTAGGGCCTGAAGCCATCCTGTGGTGTTGCGGCCAGCTCACAAGAAAAGGAGTTGAAGAAAGGAGCTCAGGGGCACTGTAATTCAAAAACCTGCAGAGTTATAAATGACAACTATCGTCCAAAAATATACTGAAGTAAGGCTGCCAAGAGGACTTGAAAGCGGGGCAGAATTGCAGGAAACCGATTTCAGGAGGTAGACTGGAATTGCATTGAAAGCATAGGAAAAGAGGCAGAACGTCCACAATGATGCACTTGGCCAAAAAGGGCGTATGCGTTTTTTCCTGAATATATTCAGGAAAAAACGCATACGCCCTTTTTGGCCAACCAAGCAAGCTTGCAAAGGAAATCTGCACTACAATGAAGTCTCACTTCCCCCCGGTCAAAAGGGCCATCTGCAAAAAGTGTAAAATCCAGAAAGGCAGGACAGGCCCTGGAGAACTGGGAGCCTTGTTATGCTGATGGGCGGGATGTAAATTGCCAACAGACACTCGGGAGAAGTGTATGGTGTTTCCTGAAACATCTAAAAAACAAAGCAACAGAGCCTAGGGCACTTCCACTTATGGTCCTATAGCTTAGGGAAATTAAAATCAAAAAGATACAGCCCCCCCAATGTTTGGGACGCCTCTGTTTACAAGAACCTCGTTTACCGTACAAGTTCAATATCACAGAAAGTGAAAAATGGATAAAGAACTTGTGGTACTTACGTACAATGCAGTATCACTCAGCAGTGAAATCTATGTCATCAGGCCCGTAGCAGCACGATGAGTGGATTCAGGTACGATGATTCTAACTGAAATAAGTCACACAGAAAAAGAAACATCATAAGATATCACTAATACACGGAATGTAAACTGGGCTACACAGGAACTGAATTACAGAACAGAACAGGGTCTCAAATTTAGAAAACCAACTTATGCTTGTTTAAGGGTAAAGGTGAGTTGGGGTGCTGCATAAAACCAGAGATTGAAATGAGCACAGATAAAGTTCCTTAAGCCAAATATGGAATAGACAAGAGCTACTCCTTGCTCAACGAAATGGACTCAACACCGCATATTAAACGCCTAAGAATGTACCTCACTAGTAAGTATCTTAAAACCTATGGATTGCTATGTCTCCGAAAGAGAATCAAGCATGTGTACAGGGGCATAAACTCAGCAGTGATAGGATTGGAGAGGTTCGGTGAGCAAATGCAGACCCTTTGAAGTCATATTGCATGGTACCCATTCCATGGGTCTCAACTCTCCAGGTTTAAGAGATTCTTCCTTCAGCTAAAACATGCATGTGGAACCTAGAGTATGATCAACCATGTGATCGGGAGACGTGTTCAAATGTGTCTCACTTTTCGTTCCCTGGTACTCGGGTGCAACATTCCAGACGCTTTACTAACACTCTCCCAACTTGGAGAGTCAGTCCCTTTAACCTCCTGTTTGGCCCAGTTTGCAATTTCTGCGGAAGATGAACAGGAATAGCGAGAACCAATGAGAGACTAGCTGGAGGTGTCTGGACGGGCAAATTTAACTCTCATTTCCCACAGGGAAGAGGAATAAACCAAAGGCTCAGCATGCCGTGCCGGAACCAGATTAGGGCCTGAAGCAATCCTGCGGTGTTGTGGCCAGCTCAAAAGAAAGCGAGTTGAAGAAAGGAGCTCAGGGGCACTGTAATTCACAAACCTGCAGATTTATAAATGACAGCTATTTTCCGAAAATATACTGAAGTAGGGCTGCCAAGAGGACTTGAATGCGGGGCAGAATTGCAGGAAACCGATTTCAGGAGGAATCGGAATTGGATTGCATTTAAAACACAGGAAAAGAGGAAGAACGTCGACAATGATGCACTTGGCCAAAAAGGGCGTATGTGTTTTTTCCTGAATATATTCAGGAGAAAACTCATACGCCCTTTTTGGCCAACCAAGCAAGCTTGCAAAGGAAATCTGCACTACAATGAAGTCTCACTTCCCCCCGGTCAAAAGGGCCATCTGAAAAAAGTGTAAAATCCAGAAAGGCAGAACAGGCCACGGAGAACTGGGAGCCTTGTTATGCTGATGGGCGGGATGTAAATTCCCAACAGCAGCTCTGTAGAAGTGTATGGTGTTTCCTGAAACATCTAAAAAACAAAGCAACAGAGCCTAGGGCACTTCCACTTATGGTCCTATAGCTTAGGGAAATTAAAATCAAAAAGACACAGCCACCCCAAAATTTGGGACGGCTCTTTTTACAGGAATCTCTTCTGCGGCACAAGTTAAATATCCCAGAGAGCAAATAATGGATAAAGAAGTTGCGGTACTTATGTACAACAGAATACCACTCAGCAATGTAATCTATGTCACCAGGCCCGTACCAGCATAATGAGTGGATTGAGGCACGATGATTCTAAGTGAAATAAGTCACACAGAAAAAGAAACATCATAAGGTATCACTAATACGTGGAATGTGAACTTGGCTACACATGAACTGAATTACAAAACAGAACAGGGTCTCAAATTTAGAAAACCAACTTATGCTTGCTTAAGGGGGAAGGTGAGTTGGGGTGCTGCATAAAAGCAGAGTTTGAAATTAGCACAGATACCGTTCCATAAGCCAAATATGTAATAGACAAGACCTACCCCTTGCTCAACGAAATGGATTCAACAATGAGGTATCACCTCACACCTGGTAGAATAGGCATCATAGAAAATCTACAAACAAATAATGCTGGAAAGGGTGTGGAGAAAAGGAACCCTCTTCCACTATTGTTGGGAATATAAATTGATACAGTCATTATGGAGAACAATATGGAATTTCTTAAGAAACTAACAATAGAATTACCATATGATACAGCAATCCCAGTACTGGACATATACCCAGACAAAACCATAAATCAAAAAGAGTCATTCACCGCAATGTTCATTGCATCACTATTTACAATATCGAGGTAATGGAAGCAACCTAAATGCCCACAGACAGACGAATGCATAAAGCTGTGGTACATATATAAAATGGAATATTACTAAGCCATGAAAAGGAATGAAATTGGGTCATTTGTAGAGACGTCGATGGATCTAGAGACTGTCATACAGAGTGAAGTAAGTCAGAAAGAGAAAAACAAATCTGGTATATTCATGCATATATGTGGAACCTAGAAAAACTGTACAGATTAACCATTTTGCAAGGCATAAATAGAGCAACAGATGTAGACAACAAACGTATGGACAACAAGGGGGGAAAGCTGTTGGGGGGGTGGTGGTGGGAGGAGTTGAGAGACTGGGATTGGCATGTATACATTTATATGTATAAAATAGATAACCAATAAGAACCTGCTGTATAAAAATATAAAATAAAATTCAAAATTAAAAAGAAATAAAATTTAAAAAATAAAACAGAAAAAACAATTATTCCCTGCACATACATGTATTTATATGAATAAATTATTTCCATGCTTATATCTGTAAATACAAAAAAGAGGAATAAAATCTACCTTGAACCAAAAACGAAAAAGAGAAAAAAACACAGAACCCACCAGTTACACAGAGGAAAACCGTATCAGGGCACTTGCTCCAGTTGTAAACAATTCTGAAGTTGGTCAGTGGTGGGGAATCGTCTCCCATTCAGCCAGCAGCCCCCACGCAACAAGCGTCCTCATTGCAAAGCTGGGGCACCGTGCCGAGGCATCTGTGAGTAAACGTGAGCTGAGCCCCAGGCCAGTTGCTGCTGAACTATTCCCACCCGTCCCAGGTAAAACACCTGAATATATACAAGGACTTGAAAGCCTAGAGGAAGGGCCATAGAGCCACACGAGTGACAGCATGCCGGCCGACTTGGTGCCTGCAGGCCAGCCAGGATGGTCCTGGCCCTGGGTGCTCTTCTGGAAGATTTCCATTTCCCTGCCTGAGATACCCGTCCTGTCCCTGCCCCCACTGCTTTTTTCCTTCCTCACCTCTGCCCAGGGAGAAATTCCAGCAGCAGGTATGGGTGACACATCCTCTTCTTTAGCAGGTGGCAGCCTGGCAACTGCTGCAGAAAGTCCAGCAGAGCCCCACTCACACTGGGCCACCCACAAAGCCGTGGCCTCTCACTCCCTCCCACCAGCCCAGCCCCGAGACTGCTGACAGGGCAGAGAAAATGGCGTCAGGCACGGCTGCAGGGGCTCTTGCTGCCTGGAGTGGTATTTATATTGATCTCAACCCAGGCACACCTGGGGAGGGCTGGCCGGCACGGTAAGGCTGCCCAGGTCAGCCAATCATCACCCCTCAGGGGCTCACAGTTGCAGAAAATGGAACTTGCTGAACCGGCCAGGTCCAAGGAACAGGTGTGGGCTCCTGAGAGTCAGGATAGACAAGGGGCTGCAGCTTTGGCTTGTTTTCTAATCATTTTATCTGGCCCATGAGTGGGAGACAACTTCAAGAAAACCCTCTCCTAATGAGAGGAACCCAGGAGTCAGGGAAAGGAGGGGTGGGTGGTGGTTGGAGACAGAGGCCTGGTGCCCCGGGTGCAGTGGAAGTCTCTGGAAGACCAGGTGGAGGGAGGCCTCATGGAGTGATGCCCAGGGTCACAGACCTGTCGCAGCTGCTGTTTGTTAGTTCAAGTCCTGCTCTGAGGTGCTCTGTGTCAGCTCTGAGCGACAGGTGAGCTGGGGGTGCTCTGCAATGAGGGCTATGTGCACGGTTCCTGTGTGCCCAGCCCTGCCAGGGTACCTGCAAGGGTAGCTCTGTATCCTGGGAGGGGCCTGATCACAAGAGCCCCGTGGGCTGGGGTGGGGGTGGGGTACCTGCCCAGGTGAGCTCCATATTCTGCGATTGGTCTGACCACGAGAGCCCCATGGGCTGCTGGGGACCTGGTAAAGGATGTCAGGACAGTCAGTGAAGCCACCGAGGATATACCTCCAGTTGCTCCTAATTCCTACACCCTGCTGGTCATTCTACCAACCACCAGGACATGGTATTCTGTATTAGTCTTCAATGATGCCTTCTTTTGTATTCCATTAGTCCCAGAGTCACAAGAAATTTTGGCTTGTGAGTGGCAGGACTCAACATACAACTAAAACAATACTTCCGGGCCGTCTGGCCCCAAGGGTGCAAAAATTCCCACACCGTCTTTGGGGAAAGCTTAGCTAAAGACCTAAAAGTTCTACCTCTGGAAAAGGAAACCCTCCTTCAATATGCAGACGACATTCTGATCGCCAGCCCTACTAAGGAGGCCTCTGAACTACCAAGCCAATAAAGGATAGAAGTTGTCCAAGAAAAAGCTCAAATATCACAGACTGCGGTGACCTGCCTGGGCTTCATTCTCACACAAGGTCAGAGAAGCCCATCCCAGGAAAGGGAAGAAACCATTTTCAGCCTTACCCCTTTCTAAAACTAGAAGACAGCTTAGGGGTTCCTGGGGAGGCCAGGGTTTGCTGCTTCTGGATCCCTAACTACAGTCTACTAGCTGGGCCTCTATATGAAACACTGAAAGGAAAAGATGATGATCCTTTTGAATAGAATCCAGAAGTGGCCTTTCAAGAATGGAAAGAGCAGTCAATTCAGACCCTTGCCCTGGAACTCCCTAATTTAGCTAAACCCTTTGACCTTTACATTCCCAGTGAAAGGTGAATCGCCATTGGAGAATTAGTGCAAAAACTGGGACCACTTGAAATGGAACAATGCAAGAATGCCATCCAGGTAGGATAAACTACGGTCACTAAGGAGCTTGGCCCACTGCCACATCTGGCCAAGATACTGGCGGTATCTAAAAACCTGGAAATCAGCAGCCCAAAAGGCCACCTCCCTCCTACGGGAAAAGGACCCCACGTGGTGATCCTAACCACCAACCATGCCCTGAAGTTGCAGGGTTCGCTCCGTGGGCACACCGACCTCGAGTGAGGAGGCCCTCCAACTCCAACATCCAGAGAGATAACCGGGGGCAACAGGGCACCATGACGACTCGTGTGAACATCACTTGACCTGGAGTTTCTCTCATAAAACAACAAGAGTGTGTCCCAAAAGAGTAGACTACTGCTTGCAGGACTTACTGCACCCAGAGGGGAGCTAATAATCTTGGCGGGGGAACAGTATACCACACTGTCACCATAGAAAAGCCTACAGACACCGTGATGATGGTGGCCAATAAGACCGGCTGGACTCCTGTTTACTTCAAAAGGCTGTTGACTCAGTAACCATCATGGTCCTTATCACCACTGACCCTGGACTGTCTGGGAGTTGAGCGGGCAGGGCTCTGACACCTGGTGCTGTTTGTACGTTAATTCAGGGGCCTAATTGAAGAAAGCGCAGACTACTGGTCAGAGCATCTAGGCTGGCAGAAACGGTCAGCCTAAGGTGGCCGAACAAATGTGGGGCGGGGTGAAACCGGCCCCCACAGCGTCTCTGCACATCTCTTTCCTGGACCCTTAAAGGTCATTAGAATCTATAACACTTCCAATGCTGGTGCTCAGGTGGACGAGCAGGGAGGCAGGGGTCCTGGGGACAATCAACATCACCGGGAGGCTGCTGGGGAGAAGCTCTGACCCTCGCCCCAGGGTATGAGGGCTCCCAACTCAGCACTCAGCAGTTACAGAAGAAGGGTCTGCACCCTCAGCACTCCAAGAATGAGGAACGGGACAAAAGGCAGAGGAGGGGTTTGTCCCCAGCAAAGCCCATTAAAAATCCCTGGGAGATAAAAATAGAATCTGGGCAATAAAGTCAAGTCTAACCTTTTTTATCCTTTGTGCTTTGTCTAATTTCACGTGCTCCTAGGGTCCCGCATGCAGAGGTTCCACACCCGGCACTTCAGACCAGATTTCCTAGTGCAGAATGGCTGGGTCGACACCTCAGCTCCTGGGGCCCAGTGCAGACTCCACGATATAGAGCCTGAGCTACAGCCAACCCGGCCCTCGAGAGCTCTGCCACCTCCCTCCCTCCCACTGACTCTGACAGGATCTCTACACAGCAGCCCAGCCCACAGCCCACGGGGTAGTGCATGCTCTCACCTCTCCATTCTCTGATCAAAATATAAAGTTTCCTTTGCTTGTGAACCAAACTCAGTCTCGATCTGTTGGCCCCAATGACACTGGGCAGGGGGACACTTGTTGGGGTCCACTCTGGAGGATCAGTAACAGAAATTGAGACTATTGTAACCTCAATGAACAGATGTGTGAGCCAAACTGTAGTTAACATAGAACAGTGTATAAGGCTCGGGTAAAATAAGATGTTTCTAACACTTCCATTTGATATTTCCATCACTTTTTATAAGCAAGTTCAGTGAAAAGGTTTGTCTTATTTGTCAGGTCAATATTAGAGAAACGAAGTGATTTCTTTCCAAGGATGTACATCTAATAATCTTGGTTAAACCTTCAATCTTGTTTTAAATGCTTTTCCATTGAAAACGATACCTCTCTTTCAGCTCCCCCATTTCTGAGAAGTATAAAATCTTATAATTTATTATTACCAAAGGGGAAAGGTGGGAGGAGGGATAAATTAACAGTTTGGAATTAACACATACACACTGCTATGTATAAAATAAATCATCAACAAGGAACTACTGTATAGCACAGGGAACTACACTCAACATTTTGCAATAACCTATAAGGGGAAATAATCTGAAAAAGAATAGATATTTTTATTGACATCATCTATCAATGATAGTTAAAGTGTAGCCTAAGGGAAGCTGGTGGTGAGTGCTTCTGACCCTGAAGACTTCAATCATCTAAAGTTTGGACTCTGCCTACTTCCCAAGGCCCTTAATGAACATATGTGTAGCCGTAGCTTAAAAACTTCCCCAGTTTGGGTTTCGGGGAGACACTGATTTTGAAAAAGCCCTGGTGTTCTCCTTACATGAATGGGACTCTTCCTACTGCTAAAACATGTCTGTCACACCCAGAGGATGGTATACCGTCTGATCGGGAAGAGTTTGGAAAAGGCATCTCATCTCCTCATCTCCTGGTGCTCGGGTTCACCCCTCCAGCGTCTTTACTAACAGTCTCCCCACTTGGAGATGTCAGCACTGTCAACATCCTGTTGCGTACAGTTTGGAATTTGTCCAGAGGATGAAGCGGAAGGATGAAGAACAATGAGAGACAAGTCCTAGGTGTTCAGACAGGCACATGTCACTCTAATTTCCAATCAGGAAGACGAATTGACCAAAGGCTAGGGTTGCCCATGGAAACAGTATAGGGCTTGAGGAAATCCCGCTGCTTTGTGGCCAGTTCCCATAAACACAAGTTGAACAATGGAACTCAGGGGCAGTAAAATTCACAAAACTGCAGAGTTGAAAATATCCATCACTGAAAAATGTCTTGAGGAAAGTCAGAGAAAAGGACTTGTAAGCAAGGGAGAATGGCAGGAAAGGGATTTGAGGAGGTAGAAAGGACTCGCCATTAAGCACAAGAAAAGGAGCTGAACATTGCCAACATTGCCAACATTGCAGTTGGCCAAAAAGGGTGTATGCGTTTTTTTCTGTATATATTCAAGAAAAGGGCATACACTTTTTTAGCCAACCAAACAGGTGGGCACTGGAAGTCAATACTACAAAAGATATCACTTCGCATCAGTCAGAAGAGCCATCCTCATAAAGCGTAAACAACAGAAATGCAGGACAGGGCAACGAGAAGAGGGAGCCCTGTGAGACTTATAGTGGAAATGTATATTGCCAACGGCCATTCTGGAGAAGTGTATTGTGTTTACTAAAGCATCTAAAAAATGAGCTACAGAGCATAGGGCACTTGCACTCATGGGCGTATATCTTGGGAAAAACAAAAATCGAGAGGACACAGGCACCCCAATGTTTACCCCCTCTCTGTTTAAAAGATCCTCGACTAGGATATAACTTAAATGTCTCTGGAGGGAAAAACTGGATAGAGATGTGGTACTTAGGTAGAGTGGAATATTATTCAGCCTGGAAATCAATGAAATATGGCCAGTTGTAACAACTCCGGAGGAGTTACGTATGATCATTCTAAGTGACAGAATTCAAAAAGAAAAAGACACATATCATAAGATATCACTTAAAGGTGGAATCCAAAATGGCTACACATGAAATAAATTACAAAACAAAAACATAGTCAAATATGTAGAAAACACGCATAAGGCTGCTAAACGGGAAAGGTGGGGAGGGGTGAGGCATCATCCAGGAAGTTGAAATTAGCAAAGATACCATTCCAAATACCAAACTGATAATCAACAAGGCCTACACAGTAGCTAAAAGAACTGCACTCAGCACACTCAAGTCACCGGAAAAGAATATATACGACTGGTAAGAATCTGAAAAAGAATTTATTGATGACTCTCTGTACGTGAATCAAGTGGATGTACAGCAGCAAGAAACAGAGCTTTGAAAATCAGCTGTAACCAATATAGTAATAAATTGAAAAAAATAAACGACAGAGAGACAGAGAAAACCTCTTACAACTTTTCCTCAGGGACGGTGATGCAACATGGATTGAACACATCTAGACCCACAGCAGGATGAGACATAAGGCTGGAAACTGTTTGCGCTAAGAGGAATGTGAGGTTGGGTGAGGAAATGCACACCCTTTAAAGTAATACTACCTGGTACCCATTCAATGGGTCCCAAATCTGCAGGTTCAAGGGATCTTCCTACAGCTAAAACATGCATGGAAAACCCAGAGGACTGTACACCATGTGATCGGGAGATGTGTCTAAAATGCACCTCATTTATCCTCTCCTGGTGCTCCTGTTCACCATTCCAGCCATGTTACTTAGAATCTCCCCACTTGGAGAATCAGCACATTTAAACTTCTGTTTCACACATTTTGCAAATTGTGAGGAGGATGAACGGGAAGAGGGGGAACCAATGAGAGAATAGTTGTAGGGGTTTGGACGGGCACATATCACTCTAATTTCCCATTAAGAATAAGAATTAAAGAAAGGCTCAGCCTGCCTCGCCGGAGCCAAAATAGGGCCTGAAGCAATCCTGCGGGTTTGAGGCCAGCTCACAAAAGAGCAACTTAAAAAATGGAGCTCAGGGTCACTGCAATTCACAAACCTGCAGAGTTATAAATGAAAACTAATGTCCAAAAATATGTTGAGGTAAGGCAAAGAAGAGGATCTGAATGCAAGACAGAATTGCAAGAAACAGATTTCAAGAGATAGATTGGACTCGTCTTTAATGCACATGAAAAGCGGCAGAATTTCGACAATGATGCAGTTGGCCCAAAAGGGCGTATGCGTTTTTTCCTGATTATATCCAGGAAAAAACGCATACGCACTTTATGGGCAACGAAGCAAGTAAGCAATGCAAATGTGCACAACAAAGAAGTCTCACTTCCCACTGGTCAAAAGGGCCATCCTAAAAAAGTGTAAAATCCAGAAAGGCAGGACAGGCCATGGAGAACAGGGAGCCTTTATACGCTGATGGGCAGTGTGTGAACTGCCGAGAGCCACTCTGGAGAAGTGTATGGTGGTTCCTAAATCATCTAAAAAACAGAGCTACAGAGCATAGGACACTTCCAATCATGGGAGTATATCTAGGGAAGTCTAAAAATCAACAAGACACAAGCACACCACAGTTTAGGGCTACTCTGTTTACAAGAACCTCAACTTCAGTACACCTTAAATATCCCAGGAAAGAGAACAATGGATAAAGAAGATGTGGTACTTATGTACAATGGAATATCTCTTCACCATGAAATCAATGTAATAAGGCTAGTAGAAGGATAAAGAGTGGATTTAGGTCCGATAATACTACTTGAAATAAGTCAAACAGAAAAAGAAACATATCATAAGATATCACTTATAGAGGGAGGGTAAATATGGCTGCACAAGAAATGAATTACAGAACAGAACAGTGTCTCACATTTAGAAAACACACTTATGTCAGCTTAAGGGGAAAGGAGAGGTAGGGTGATGCATAAAACCAGAGTTTGAAATTAGCACAGATACCGTTCAATAAACCAAATAGGTATTAGACAAGATCTACACCTTGCTCAATGAACTGGCCTCAACACACCCTATACACCGCAGAGAAATATATCTGAGTAATAAGAATCTTAAAACCCATGTATTGATATATCTCCATAAGGGAATCAAGTGTGTGCAGAGCGGCACAAACACAGCAGTGAAAATGAGCTAAACCCCATTATAGAAATAAATTTTAAAAAGAAAACGCTGAAACAATGAAAGAGAGAAAAATTCTTACAAAATTCGCTCAGGGGCTGTGATGCAACCTGGATTGCAACCTGGATTGACCACATATAAACCCACAGCTGGATAAGACATAAGGCTGGACACTTGGGGCTGAGAGGATTGGTGAGCTTTGGTGAGCAACTGCCGAAAGTTTAATGCAATACTTCATGCTACTCAGTCCAAGGGTCCCAACACTCCAGGTTGAAGGGAATCTTCCTACAGCTAAACCATGCTTGGGAAACCCAGCGACTGGTATACCATATGATCGGGAAAGGTTTCTAAAACGCACCTCATTTTTCCTCTCCTGGGGCTGCGGATCGACATTCCAGCCGCTTTACTAACAACATCCCCACATGGAGTCAATGCCTTTAAGTTCTGGTATCGCACAGTCTGCAGTTAGTGTGGAGGATGAATGGGAATAGGGGGAACCAGTGAGAAACAAGCTGTAGCGGTTTCAATGGGCACATGTCACTCTAATGCCACATCAGTAAGAAGAATTAACCAAAGGCACAGCAAGGTGCCCCAGAAGAAAAATAGGGCTTCAAGGAATCCTGTGGTTATGGGGCAAGACCACAAAAATAAGAGCTGAAAAGTGGGGCTAAGGGCCACCGCAATTCAAAAACCTGCAGAGTTATAAAGGCCAACTATTTTCAAAAAATATATTGAGGTAAGGCTATGAAGAGACATTGAAAGCAAGGCAGAAGTGCAGGAAACCGATTTCAGGAGGTAGACTGGAATTGCATTGAAAACATATGAAGAGAGTCAGAACCTCGACAATGATGCACTTGGCCAAAAAGGGCGTATGTGTTTTTTCCTGAATATATTCAGGAAAAAACGCATACACACTTTTTGGCCAACCAAGCAAGCTTGCAAAGGAAATCTGCACTACAATGAAGTCTCACTTCCCCCCGGTCAAAAGGGCCATCTGAAAAAAGTGTAAAATCCATAAAGGCACGACAGGGCATGGAGAACTGGGAGCCTTCTTATGCTGATGGGCGGGATGGAAATTGCCAACAGCCACTCTGGAGAAGTGTATGGTGTTTCCTGAAACATCTAAAAAACAAAGCAACAGAGCCTAGGGCACTTCCACTTATGGTCCTATAGATTAGGGAAATTAAAATTAAAAAGACACAGCCACCCCAAAGTTTGGGACGGCTCTGTTTACAAGAACCTCGTTTACGGTACAAGTTCAATATCGCAGAAAGTGAAAAATGGATAAAGAAGTTGTGGTACTTACGTACAATGCAATATCACTCAGCAATGAAATCTATGTCATCAGGCCCTTAGCAGCACAATGAGTGGATTCAGGTATGATGATTCTAACTGAAATAAGTCACACAGAAAAAGAAACATCATAAGATATCAGTAATACACGGAATGTAAACTTGGCTACTCAGGAACTGAATTACAGAACAGAACAGGGTCTCCAATTTAGAAAACCAACTTATGCTTGCTTAAGGGTAAAGGTGAGTTGGGGTGCTGCATAAAACCAGAGATTGAAATGAGCACAGATAAAGTTCCTTAAGCCAAATATGGAATAGACAAGAGCTACTCCTTGCTCAACGAAATGGACTCAACACCCCATATTAAACGCCAAAGAATATACCTGACTAGTAAGAATCTTAAAACGTATGGATGGCTATGTCTGAAAGAGAATCAAGCGTGTGTACAGGGGCATAAACGAAGCAGTGATAGGATTGGAGAGGTTCGGTGAGCAAATGAAGACCCTTTGAAGTCATATTGCATGGTACCCATTCCACGGGTTTCAACTACCCAGGTTTAAGGTATTCTTCCTTCAGCTAAAACATGCATGTGGAACCTAGAGTATGATCAACCATGTGATCGGGGGACGTGTTCAAATATGTCTCAGTTTTCGTACCCTGGTACTCGGGTGCAACATTCCAGACGCTTTACTAACACTCTTCCGACTTGGAGAGTCAGTCCCTTTAACCTCCTGTTTGGCCCAGTTTGCAATTTCTGCGGAAGATGAACAGGAATAGCGAGAACCAATGAGAGAATAGCTGGAGGTGTCTGGACGGGCAAATTTAACTCTCATTTCCCACCAGGAAGAGGAAATAACCAAAGGCTCAGCGTGCCGTGCCGGAACCAGATTAGGGCCTGAAGCCATCCTGCGGTGTTGCGGCCAGGTCACAAGAAAGCGAGTTGAAGAAAGGAGCTCAGGGGCACTGTAATTCACAAACCTGCAGAGTTATAAATGACAACTATCGTCCAAAAATATACTGAAGTAAGGCTGCCAAAAGGAGTTGAAAGCGGGGCAGAATTGCAGGAAACCGATTTCAGGATGTAGACTGGAATTGCATTGAAAGCATAGGAAAAGAGGCAGAAGGTCCACAAGAATGCACTTGGCCAAAAAGCGCTTATGGGTTTTTTCCTGAATATATTCAGGAAAAAACGCATACGCCCTTTTTGGCCAACCAAGCAAGCTTGCAAAGGAAATCTGCACTACAATGAAGTCTCACTTCCCCCCGGTCAAAAGGGCCATCTGAAAAAAGTGTAAAATCCAGAAAGGCAGGACAGGCCATGGAGAACTGGGAGCCTTGTTATGCTGATGGGCGGGATGTAAATTGCCAACAGACACTCGGGAGAAGTGTATGGTGTTTCCTGAAACATCTAAAAAACAAAGCAACAGAGCCTAGGGCACTTCCACTTATGGTCCTATAGCTTAGGGAAATTAAAATCAAAAAGATACAGCCCCCCCAATGTTTGGGACGCCTCTGTTTACAAGAACCTCGTTTACCGTACAAGTTCAATATCACAGAAAGTGAAAAATGGATAAAGAACTTGTGGTACTTACGTACAATGCAGTATCACTCAGCAGTGAAATCTATGTCATCAGGCCCGTAGCAGCACAATGAGTGGATTCAGGTACGATGATTCTAACTGAAATAAGTCACACAGAAAAAGAAACATCATAAGATATCAGTAATACACGGAATGTAAACTTGGCTACACAGGAACTGAATTACAGAACAGAACAGGGTCTCAAATTTAGAAAACCAACTTATGCTTGTTTAAGGGTAAAGGTGAGTTGGGGTGCTGCATAAAACCAGAGATTGAAATGAGCACAGATAAAGTTCCTTAAGCCAAATATGGAATAGACAAGAGCTACTCCTTGCTCAACGAAATGGACTCAACACCGCATATTAAACGCCTAAGAATGTACCTGACTCTTAAGTATCTTAAAACCTATGGATTGCTATGTCTCCGAAAGAGAATCAAGCATGTGTACAGGGACATAAACGCAGCAGTGATAGGATTGGAGAGGTTCGGTGAGCAAATGAAGACCCTTTGAAGTCATATTGCATGGTACCCATTCCACGGGTTTCAACTACCCAGGTTTAAGGTATTCTTCCTTCAGCTAAAACATGCATG
Organism: Globicephala melas; assembly: GCF_963455315.2. NCBI lineage: Eukaryota > Metazoa > Chordata > Mammalia > Artiodactyla > Delphinidae > Globicephala > Globicephala melas. The sequence goes on along the minus strand of NW_027207425.1, from coordinate 382,785 downwards.
TGGAACCTAGAGTATGATCAACCATGTGATCGGGAGACGTGTTCAAATATGTCTCAGTTTTCGTACCCTGGTACTCGGGTACAACATTCCAGACGCTTTACTAACACTCTCCCGACTTGGAGAGTCAGTCCCTTTAACCTCCTGTTTGGCCCAGTTTGCAATTTCTGCGGAAGATGAACAGGAATAGCGAGAACCAATGAGAGACTAGCTGGAGGTGTCTGGACGGGCAAATTTAACTCTCATTTCCCACCAGGAAGAGGAAATAACCAAAGGCTCAGCGTGCCGTGCCGGAACCAGATTAGGGCCTGAAGCCATCCTGCGGTGTTGCGGCCAGCTCACAAGAAAACGAGTTGAAGAAAGGAGCTCAGGGGCACTGTAATTCACAAACCTGCAGAGTTATAAATGACAACTATCGTCCAAAAATATACTGAAGTAAGGCTGCCAAGAGGACTTGAAAGCGGGGCAGAATTGCAGGAAACCGATTTCAGGAGGTAGACTGGAATTGCATTGAAAGCATAGGAAAAGAGGCAGAACGTCCACAATGATGCACTTGGCCAAAAAGGGCGTATGCGTTTTTTCCTGAATATATTCAGGATAAAACGCATATGCCCTTTTTGGCCAACCAAGCAAGCTTGCAAAGGAAATCTGCACTACAATGAAGTCTCACTTCCCCCCGGTCAAAAGGGCCATCTGCAAAAAGTGTAAAATCCAGAAAGGCAGGACAGGCCCTGGAGAACTGGGAGCCTTGTTATGCTGATGGGCGGGATGTAAATTGCCAACAGACACTCGGGAGAAGTGTATGGTGTTTCCTGAAACATCTAAAAAACAAAGCAACAGAGCCTAGGGCACTTCCACTTATGGTCCTATAGCTTAGGGAAATTAAAATCAAAAAGATACAGCCACCCCAATGTTTGGGACGCCTCTGTTTACAAGAACCTCGTTTACCGTACAAGTTCAATATCACAGAAAGTGAAAAATGGATAAAGAACTTGTGGTACTTACGTACAATGCAGTATCACTCAGCAATGAAATCTATGTCATCAGGCCCGTAGCAGCATAATGAGTGGATTCAGGTACGATGATTCTAACTGAAATAAGTCACACAGAAACAGAAACATCATAAGATATCACTAACACACGGAATGTAAACTTGGCTACACAGGAACTGAATTACAGAACAGAACAGGGTCTCAAATTTAGAAAACCAACTTATGCTTGTTTAAGGGGAAAGGTGAGTTGGGGTGCTGCATAAAACCAGAGATTGAAATGAGCACAGATAAAGTTCCTTAAGCCAAATATGGAATAGACAAGAGCTACTCCTTGCTCAACGAAATGGACTCAACACCGCATATTAAACGCCTAAGAATGTACCTCACTAGTAAGTATCTTAAAACCTATGGATTGCTATGTCTCCGAAAGAGAATCAAGCATGTGTACAGGGGCATAAACTCAGCAGTGATAGGATTGGAGAGGTTCGGTGAGCAAATGCAGACCCTTTGAAGTCATATTGCATGGTACCCATTCCATGGGTCTCAACTCTCCAGGTTTAAGAGATTCTTCCTTCAGCTAAAACATGCATGTGGAACCCAGAGTATGATCCACCGTGTGATCGAGAAACGTGTTCAAATGTGTCTCACTTTTCGTTCCCTGGTACTCGGGTGCAACATTCCAGACGCTTTACTAACACTCTCCCAACTTGGAGAGTCAGTCCCTTTAACCTCCTGTTTGGCCCAGTTTGCAATTTCTGCGGAAGATGAACAGGAATAGCGAGAACCAATGAGAGACTAGCTGGAGGTGTCTGGACGGGCAAATTTAACTCTCATTTCCCACAGGGAAGAGGAATAAACCAAAGGCTCAGCATGCCGTGCCGGAACCAGATTAGGGCCTGAAGCAATCCTGCGGTGTTGTGGCCAGCTCAAAAGAAAGCGAGTTGAAGAAAGGAGCTCAGGGGCACTGTAATTCACAAACCTGCAGATTTATAAATGACAGCTATTGTCCGAAAATATACTGAAGTAGGGCTGCCAAGAGGACTTGAATGCGGGGCAGAATTGCAGGAAACCGATTTCAGGAGGAATCGGAATTGGATTGCATTTAAAACACAGGAAAAGAGGAAGAACGTCGACAATGATGCACTTGGCCAAAAAGGGCGTATGTGTTTTTTCCTGAATATATTCAGGAGAAAACTCATACGCCCTTTTTGGCCAACCAAGCAAGCTTGCAAAGGAAATCTGCACTACAATGAAGTCTCACTTCCCCCCGGTCAAAAGGGCCATCTGAAAAAAGTGTAAAATCCAGAAAGGCAGAACAGGCCACGGAGAACTGGGAGCCTTGTTATGCTGATGGGCGGGATGTAAATTCCCAACAGCAGCTCTGTAGAAGTGTATGGTGTTTCCTGAAACATCTAAAAAACAAAGCAACAGAGCCTAGGGCACTTCCACTTATGGTCCTATAGCTTAGGGAAATTAAAATCAAAAAGACACAGCCACCCCAAATTTTGGGACGGCTCTTTTTACAGGAATCTCTTCTGCGGCACAAGTTAAATATCCCAGAGAGCAAATAATGGATAAAGAAGTTGCGGTACTTATGTACAACAGAATACCACTCAGCAATGTAATCTATGTCACCAGGCCCGTACCAGCATAATGAGTGGATTGAGGCACGATGATTCTAAGTGAAATAAGTCACACAGAAAAAGAAACATCATAAGGTATCACTAATACGTGGAATGTGAACTTGGCTACACATGAACTGAATTACAAAACAGAACAGGGTCTCAAATTTAGAAAACCAACTTATGCTTGCTTAAGGGGGAAGGTGAGTTGGGGTGCTGCATAAAAGCAGAGTTTGAAATTAGCACAGATACCGTTCCATAAGCCAAATATGTAATAGACAAGACCTACCCCTTGCTCAACGAAATGGATTCAACAATGAGGTATCACCTCACACCTGGTAGAATAGGCATCATAGAAAATCTACAAACAAATAATGCTGGAAAGGGTGTGGAGAAAAGGAACCCTCTTCCACTATTGTTGGGAATATAAATTGATACAGTCATTATGGAGAACAATATGGAATTTCTTAAGAAACTAACAATAGAATTACCATATGATACAGCAATCCCAGTACTGGACATATACCCAGACAAAACCATAAATCAAAAAGAGTCATTCACCGCAATGTTCATTGCATCACTATTTACAATATCGAGGTAATGGAAGCAACCTAAATGCCCACAGACAGACGAATGCATAAAGCTGTGGTACATATATAAAATGGAATATTACTAAGCCATGAAAAGGAATGAAATTGGGTCATTTGTAGAGACGTCGATGGATCTAGAGACTGTCATACAGAGTGAAGTAAGTCAGAAAGAGAAAAACAAATCTGGTATATTCATGCATATATGTGGAACCTAGAAAAACTGTACAGATTAACCATTTTGCAAGGCATAAATAGAGCAACAGATGTAGACAACAAACGTATGGACAACAAGGGGGGAAAGCTGTTGGGGGGGTGGTGGTGGGAGGAGTTGAGAGACTGGGATTGGCATGTATACATTTATATGTATAAAATAGATAACCAATAAGAACCTGCTGTATAAAAATATAAAATAAAATTCAAAATTAAAAAGAAATAAAATTTAAAAAATAAAACAGAAAAAACAATTATTCCCTGCACATACATGTATTTATATGAATAAATTATTTCCATGCTTATATCTGTAAATACAAAAAAGAGGAATAAAATCTACCTTGAACCAAAAACGAAAAAGAGAAAAAAACACAGAACCCACCAGTTACACAGAGGAAAACCGTATCAGGGCACTTGCTCCAGTTGTAAACAATTCTGAAGTTGGTCAGTGGTGGGGAATCGTCTCCCATTCAGCCAGCAGCCCCCACGCAACAAGCGTCCTCATTGCAAAGCTGGGGCACCGTGCCGAGGCATCTGTGAGTAAACGTGAGCTGAGCCCCAGGCCAGTTGCTGCTGAACTATTCCCACCCGTCCCAGGTAAAACACCTGAATATATACAAGGACTTGAAAGCCTAGAGGAAGGGCCATAGAGCCACACGAGTGACAGCATGCCGGCCGACTTGGTGCCTGCAGGCCAGCCAGGATGGTCCTGGCCCTGGGTGCTCTTCTGGAAGATTTCCATTTCCCTGCCTGAGATACCCGTCCTGTCCCTGCCCCCACTGCTTTTTTCCTTCCTCACCTCTGCCCAGGGAGAAATTCCAGCAGCAGGTATGGGTGACACATCCTCTTCTTTAGCAGGTGGCAGCCTGGCAACTGCTGCAGAAAGTCCAGCAGAGCCCCACTCACACTGGGCCACCCACAAAGCCGTGGCCTCTCACTCCCTCCCACCAGCCCAGCCCCGAGACTGCTGACAGGGCAGAGAAAATGGCGTCAGGCACGGCTGCAGGGGCTCTTGCTGCCTGGAGTGGTATTTATATTGATCTCAACCCAGGCACACCTGGGGAGGGCTGGCCGGCACGGTAAGGCTGCCCAGGTCAGCCAATCATCACCCCTCAGGGGCTCACAGTTGCAGAAAATGGAACTTGCTGAACCGGCCAGGTCCAAGGAACAGGTGTGGGCTCCTGAGAGTCAGGATAGACAAGGGGCTGCAGCTTTGGCTTGTTTTCTAATCATTTTATCTGGCCCATGAGTGGGAGACAACTTCAAGAAAACCCTCTCCTAATGAGAGGAACCCAGGAGTCAGGGAAAGGAGGGGTGGGTGGTGGTTGGAGACAGAGGCCTGGTGCCCCGGGTGCAGTGGAAGTCTCTGGAAGACCAGGTGGAGGGAGGCCTCACGGAGTGATGCCCAGGGTCACAGACCTGTCGCAGCTGCTGTTTGTTAGTTCAAGTCCTGCTCTGAGGTGCTCTGTGTCAGCTCTGAGCGACAGGTGAGCTGGGGGTGCTCTGCAATGAGGGCTATGTGCACGGTTCCTGTGTGCCCAGCCCTGCCAGGGTACCTGCAAGGGTAGCTCTGTATCCTGGGAGGGGCCTGATCACAAGAGCCCCGTGGGCTGGGGTGGGGGTGGGGTACCTGCCCAGGTGAGCTCCATATTCTGCGATTGGTCTGACCACGAGAGCCCCATGGGCTGCTGGGGACCTGGTAAAGGATGTCAGGACAGTCAGTGAAGCCACCGAGGATATACCTCCAGTTGCTCCTAATTCCTACACCCTGCTGGTCATTCTACCAACCACCAGGACATGGTATTCTGTATTAGTCTTCAATGATGCCTTCTTTTGTATTCCATTAGTCCCAGAGTCACAAGAAATTTTGGCTTGTGAGTGGCAGGACTCAACATACAACTAAAACAATACTTCCGGGCCGTCTGGCCCCAAGGGTGCAAAAATTCCCACACCGTCTTTGGGGAAAGCTTAGCTAAAGACCTAAAAGTTCTACCTCTGGAAAAGGAAACCCTCCTTCAATATGCAGACGACATTCTGATCGCCAGCCCTACTAAGGAGGCCTCTGAACTACCAAGCCAATAAAGGATAGAAGTTGTCCAAGAAAAAGCTCAAATATCACAGACTGCGGTGACCTGCCTGGGCTTCATTCTCACACAAGGTCAGAGAAGCCCATCCCAGGAAAGGGAAGAAACCATTTTCAGCCTTACCCCTTTCTAAAACTAGAAGACAGCTTAGGGGTTCCTGGGGAGGCCAGGGTTTGCTGCTTCTGGATCCCTAACTACAGTCTACTAGCTGGGCCTCTATATGAAACACTGAAAGGAAAAGATGATGATCCTTTTGAATAGAATCCAGAAGTGGCCTTTCAAGAATGGAAAGAGCAGTCAATTCAGACCCTTGCCCTGGAACTCCCTAATTTAGCTAAACCCTTTGACCTTTACATTCCCAGTGAAAGGTGAATCGCCATTGGAGAATTAGTGCAAAAACTGGGACCACTTGAAATGGAACAATGCAAGAATGCCATCCAGGTAGGATAAACTACGGTCACTAAGGAGCTTGGCCCACTGCCACATCTGGCCAAGATACTGGCGGTATCTAAAAACCTGGAAATCAGCAGCCCAAAAGGCCACCTCCCTCCTACGGGAAAAGGACCCCACGTGGTGATCCTAACCACCAACCATGCCCTGAAGTTTCAGGGTTCGCTCCGTGGGCACACCGACCTCGAGTGAGGAGGCCCTCCAACTCCAACATCCAGAGAGATAACCGGGGGCAACAGGGCACCATGACGACTCGTGTGAACATCACTTGACCTGGAGTTTCTCTCATAAAACAACAAGAGTGTGTCCCAAAAGAGTAGACTACTGCTTGCAGGACTTACTGCACCCAGAGGGGAGCTAATAATCTTGGCGGGGGAACAGTATACCACACTGTCACCATAGAAAAGCCTACAGACACCGTGATGATGGTGGCCAATAAGACCGGCTGGACTCCTGTTTACTTCAAAAGGCTGTTGACTCAGTAACCATCATGGTCCTTATCACCACTGACCCTGGACTGTCTGGGAGTTGAGCGGGCAGGGCTCTGACACCTGGTGCTGTTTGTACGTTAATTCAGGGGCCTAATTGAAGAAAGCGCAGACTACTGGTCAGAGCATCTAGGCTGGCAGAAACGGTCAGCCTAAGGTGGCCGAACAAATGTGGGGCGGGGTGAAACCGGCCCCCACAGCGTCTCTGCACATCTCTTTCCTGGACCCTTAAAGGTCATTAGAATCTATAACACTTCCAATGCTGGTGCTCAGGTGGACGAGCAGGGAGGCAGGGGTCCTGGGGACAATCAACGTCACCGGGAGGCTGCTGGGGAGAAGCTCTGACCCTCGCCCCAGGGTATGAGGGCTCCCAACTCAGCACTCAGCAGTTACAGAAGAAGGGTCTGCACCCTCAGCACTCCAAGAATGAGGAACGGGACAAAAGGCAGAGGAGGGGTTTGTCCCCAGCAAAGCCCATTAAAAATCCCTGGGAGATAAAAATAGAATCTGGGCAATAAAGTCAAGTCTAACCTTTTTTATCCTTTGTGCTTTGTCTAATTTCACGTGCTCCTAGGGTCCCGCATGCAGAGGTTCCACACCCGGCACTTCAGACCAGATTTCCTAGTGCAGAATGGCTGGGTCGACACCTCAGCTCCTGGGGCCCAGTGCAGACTCCACGATATAGAGCCTGAGCTACAGCCAACCCGGCCCTCGAGAGCTCTGCCGCCTCCCTCCCTCCCACTGACTCTGACAGGATCTCTACACAGCAGCCCAGCCCACAGCCCACGGGGTAGTGCATGCTCTCACCTCTCCATTCTCTGATCAAAATATAAAGTTTCCTTTGCTTGTGAACCAAACTCAGTCTCGATCTGTTGGCCCCAATGACACTGGGCAGGGGGACACTTGTTGGGGTCCACTCTGGAGGATCAGTAACAGAAATTGAGACTATTGTAACCTCAATGAACAGATGTGTGAGCCAAACTGTAGTTAACATAGAACAGTGTATAAGGCTCGGGTAAAATAAGATGTTTCTAACACTTCCATTTGATATTTCCATCACTTTTTATAAGCAAGTTCAGTGAAAAGGTTTGTCTTATTTGTCAGGTCAATATTAGAGAAACGAAGTGATTTCTTTCCAAGGATGTACATCTAATAATCTTGGTTAAACCTTCAATCTTGTTTTAAATGCTTTTCCATTGAAAATGATACCTCTCTTTCAGCTCCCCCATTTCTGAGAAGTATAAAATCTTATAATTTATTATTACCAAAGGGGAAAGGTGGGAGGAGGGATAAATTAACAGTTTGGAATTAACACATACACACTGCTATGTATAAAATAAATCATCAACAAGGAACTACTGTATAGCACAGGGAACTACACTCAACATTTTGCAATAACCTATAAGGGGAAATAATCTGAAAAAGAATAGATATTTTTATTGACATCATCTATCAATGATAGTTAAAGTGTAGCCTAAGGGAAGCTGGTGGTGAGTGCTTCTGACCCTGAAGACTTCAATCATCTAAAGTTTGGACTCTGCCTACTTCCCAAGGCCCTTAATGAACATATGTGTAGCCGTAGCTTAAAAACTTCCCCAGTTTGGGTTTCGGGGAGACACTGATTTTGAAAAAGCCCTGGTGTTCTCCTTACATGAATGGGACTCTTCCTACTGCTAAAACATGTCTGTCACACCCAGAGGATGGTATACCGTCTGATCGGGAAGAGTTTGGAAAAGGCATCTCATCTCCTCATCTCCTGGTGCTCGGGTTCACCCCTCCAGCGTCTTTACTAACAGTCTCCCCACTTGGAGATGTCAGCACTGTCAACATCCTGTTGCGTACAGTTTGGAATTTGTCCAGAGGATGAAGCGGAAGGATGAAGAACAATGAGAGACAAGTCCTAGGTGTTCAGACAGGCACATGTCACTCTAATTTCCAATCAGGAAGACGAATTGACCAAAGGCTAGGGTTGCCCATGGAAACAGTATAGGGCTTGAGGAAATCCCGCTGCTTTGTGGCCAGTTCCCATAAACACAAGTTGAACAATGGAACTCAGGGGCAGTAAAATTCACAAAACTGCAGAGTTGAAAATATCCATCACTGAAAAATGTCTTGAGGAAAGTCAGAGAAAAGGACTTGTAAGCAAGGGAGAATGGCAGGAAAGGGATTTGAGGAGGTAGAAAGGACTCGCCATTAAGCACAAGAAAAGGAGCTGAACATTGCCAACATTGCCAACATTGCAGTTGGCCAAAAAGGGTGTATGCGTTTTTTTCTGTATATATTCAAGAAAAGGGCATACACTTTTTTAGCCAACCAAACAGGTGGGCACTGGAAGTCAATACTACAAAAGATATCACTTCGCATCAGTCAGAAGAGCCATCCTCATAAAGCGTAAACAACAGAAATGCAGGACAGGGCAACGAGAAGAGGGAGCCCTGTGAGACTTATAGTGGAAATGTATATTGCCAACGGCCATTCTGGAGAAGTGTATTGTGTTTACTAAAGCATCTAAAAAATGAGCTACAGAGCATAGGGCACTTGCACTCATGGGCGTATATCTTGGGAAAAACAAAAATCGAGAGGACACAGGCACCCCAATGTTTACCCCCTCTCTGTTTAAAAGATCCTCGACTAGGATATAACTTAAATGTCTCTGGAGGGAAAAACTGGATAGAGATGTGGTACTTAGGTAGAGTGGAATATTATTCAGCCTGGAAATCAATGAAATATGGCCAGTTGTAACAACTCCGGAGGAGTTACGTATGATCATTCTAAGTGACAGAATTCAAAAAGAAAAAGACACATATCATAAGATATCACTTAAAGGTGGAATCCAAAATGGCTACACATGAAATAAATTACAAAACAAAAACATAGTCAAATATGTAGAAAACACGCATAAGGCTGCTAAACGGGAAAGGTGGGGAGGGGTGAGGCATCATCCAGGAGGTTGAAATTAGCAAAGATACCATTCCAAATACCAAACTGATAATCAACAAGGCCTACACAGTAGCTAAAAGAACTGCACTCAGCACACTCAAGTCACCGGAAAAGAATATATACGACTGGTAAGAATCTGAAAAAGAATTTATTGATGACTCTCTGTACGTGAATCAAGTGGATGTACAGCAGCAAGAAACAGAGCTTTGAAAATCAGCTGTAACCAATATAGTAATAAATTGAAAAAAATAAACGACAGAGAGACAGAGAAAACCTCTTACAACTTTTCCTCAGGGACGGTGATGCAACATGGATTGAACACATCTAGACCCACAGCAGGATGAGACATAAGGCTGGAAACTGTTTGCGCTAAGAGGAATGTGAGGTTGGGTGAGGAAATGCACACCCTTTAAAGTAATACTACCTGGTACCCATTCAATGGGTCCCAAATCTGCAGGTTCAAGGGATCTTCCTACAGCTAAAACATGCATGGAAAACCCAGAGGACTGTACACCATGTGATCGGGAGATGTGTCTAAAATGCACCTCATTTATCCTCTCCTGGTGCTCCTGTTCACCATTCCAGCCATGTTACTTAGAATCTCCCCACTTGGAGAATCAGCACATTTAAACTTCTGTTTCACACATTTTGCAAATTGTGAGGAGGATGAACGGGAAGAGGGGGAACCAATGAGAGAATAGTTGTAGGGGTTTGGACGGGCACATATCACTCTAATTTCCCATTAAGAATAAGAATTAAAGAAAGGCTCAGCCTGCCTCGCCGGAGCCAAAATAGGGCCTGAAGCAATCCTGCGGGTTTGAGGCCAGCTCACAAAAGAGCAACTTAAAAAATGGAGCTCAGGGTCACTGCAATTCACAAACCTGCAGAGTTATAAATGAAAACTAATGTCCAAAAATATGTTGAGGTAAGGCAAAGAAGAGGATCTGAATGCAAGACAGAATTGCAAGAAACAGATTTCAAGAGATAGATTGGACTCGTCTTTAATGCACATGAAAAGCGGCAGAATTTCGACAATGATGCAGTTGGCCCAAAAGGGCGTATGCGTTTTTTCCTGATTATATCCAGGAAAAAACGCATACGCACTTTATGGGCAACGAAGCAAGTAAGCAATGCAAATGTGCACAACAAAGAAGTCTCACTTCCCACCGGTCAAAAGGGCCATCCTAAAAAAGTGTAAAATCCAGAAAGGCAGGACAGGCCATGGAGAACAGGGAGCCTTTATACGCTGATGGGCAGTGTGTGAACTGCCGAGAGCCACTCTGGAGAAGTGTATGGTGGTTCCTAAATCATCTAAAAAACAGAGCTACAGAGCATAGGACACTTCCAATCATGGGAGTATATCTAGGGAAGTCTAAAAATCAACAAGACACAAGCACACCACAGTTTAGGGCTACTCTGTTTACAAGAACCTCAACTTCAGTACACCTTAAATATCCCAGGAAAGAGAACAATGGATAAAGAAGATGTGGTACTTATGTACAATGGAATATCTCTTCACCATGAAATCAATGTAATAAGGCTAGTAGAAGGATAAAGAGTGGATTTAGGTCCGATAATACTACTTGAAATAAGTCAAACAGAAAAAGAAACATATCATAAGATATCACTTATAGAGGGAGGGTAAATATGGCTGCACAAGAAATGAATTACAGAACAGAACAGTGTCTCACATTTAGAAAACACACTTATGTCAGCTTAAGGGGAAAGGAGAGGTAGGGTGATGCATAAAACCAGAGTTTGAAATTAGCACAGATACCGTTCAATAAACCAAATAGGTATTAGACAAGATCTACACCTTGCTCAATGAACTGGCCTCAACACACCCTATACACCGCAGAGAAATATATCTGAGTAATAAGAATCTTAAAACCCATGTATTGATATATCTCCATAAGGGAATCAAGTGTGTGCAGAGCGGCACAAACACAGCAGTGAAAATGAGCTAAACCCCATTATAGAAATAAATTTTAAAAAGAAAACGCTGAAACAATGAAAGAGAGAAAAATTCTTACAAAATTCGCTCAGGGGCTGTGATGCAACCTGGATTGCAACCTGGATTGACCACATATAAACCCACAGCTGGATAAGACATAAGGCTGGACACTTGGGGCTGAGAGGATTGGTGAGCTTTGGTGAGCAACTGCCGAAAGTTTAATGCAATACTTCATGCTACTCAGTCCAAGGGTCCCAACACTCTAGGTTGAAGGGAATCTTCCTACAGCTAAACCATGCTTGGGAAACCCAGCGACTGGTATACCATATGATCGGGAAAGGTTTCTAAAACGCACCTCATTTTTCCTCTCCTGGGGCTGCGGATCGACATTCCAGCCGCTTTACTAACAACATCCCCACATGGAGTCAATGCCTTTAAGTTCTGGTATCGCACAGTCTGCAGTTAGTGTGGAGGATGAATGGGAATAGGGGGAACCAGTGAGAAACAAGCTGTAGCGGTTTCAATGGGCACATGTCACTCTAATGCCACATCAGTAAGAAGAATTAACCAAAGGCACAGCAAGGTGCCCCAGAAGAAAAATAGGGCTTCAAGGAATCCTGTGGTTATGGGGCAAGACCACAAAAATAAGAGCTGAAAAGTGGGGCTAAGGGCCACCGCAATTCAAAAACCTGCAGAGTTATAAAGGCCAACTATTTTCAAAAAATATATTGAGGTAAGGCTATGAAGAGACATTGAAAGCAAGGCAGAAGTGCAGGAAACCGATTTCAGGAGGTAGACTGGAATTGCATTGAAAACATATGAAGAGAGTCAGAACCTCGACAATGATGCACTTGGCCAAAAAGGGCGTATGTGTTTTTTCCTGAATATATTCAGGAAAAAACGCATACACACTTTTTGGCCAACCAAGCAAGCTTGCAAAGGAAATCTGCACTACAATGAAGTCTCACTTCCCCCCGGTCAAAAGGGCCATCTGAAAAAAGTGTAAAATCCATAAAGGCACGACAGGGCATGGAGAACTGGGAGCCTTCTTATGCTGATGGGCGGGATGGAAATTGCCAACAGCCACTCTGGAGAAGTGTATGGTGTTTCCTGAAACATCTAAAAAACAAAGCAACAGAGCCTAGGGCACTTCCACTTATGGTCCTATAGATTAGGGAAATTAAAATTAAAAAGACACAGCCACCCCAAAGTTTGGGACGGCTCTGTTTACAAGAACCTCGTTTACGGTACAAGTTCAATATCGCAGAACGTGAAAAATGGATAAAGAAGTTGTGGTACTTACGTACAATGCAATATCACTCAGCAATGAAATCTATGTCATCAGGCCCGTAGCAGCACAATGAGTGGATTCAGGTATGATGATTCTAACTGAAATAAGTCACACAGAAAAAGAAACATCATAAGATATCAGTAATACATGGAATGTAAACTTGGCTACTCAGGAACTGAATTACAGAACAGAACAGGGTCTCCAATTTAGAAAACCAACTTATGCTTGCTTAAGGGTAAAGGTGAGTTGGGGTGCTGCATAAAACCAGAGATTGAAATGAGCACAGATAAAGTTCCTTAAGCCAAATATGGAATAGACAAGAGCTACTCCTTGCTCAACGAAATGGACTCAACACCCCATATTAAACGCCAAAGAATATACCTGACTAGTAAGAATCTTAAAACGTATGGATGGCTATGTCTGAAAGAGAATCAAGCGTGTGTACAGGGGCATAAACGCAGCAGTGATAGGATTGGAGAGGTTCGGTGAGCAAATGAAGACCCTTTGAAGTCATATTGCATGGTACCCATTCCACGGGTTTCAACTACCCAGGTTTAAGGTATTCTTCCTTCAGCTAAAACATGCATGTGGAACCTAGAGTATGATCAACCATGTGATCGGGGGACGTGTTCAAATATGTCTCAGTTTTCGTACCCTGGTACTCGGGTGCAACATTCCAGACGCTTTACTAACACTCTCCCGACTTGGAGAGTCAGTCCCTTTAACCTCCTGTTTGGCCCAGTTTGCAATTTCTGCGGAAGATGAACAGGAATAGCGAGAACCAATGAGAGACTAGCTGGAGGTGTCTGGACGGGCAAATTTAACTCTCATTTCCCACCAGGAAGAGGAAATAACCAAAGGCTCAGCGTGCCGTGCCGGAACCAGATTAGGGCCTGAAGCCATCCTGCGCTGTTGCGGCCAGGTCACAAGAAAGCGAGTTGAAGAAAGGAGCTCAGGGGCACTGTAATTCACAAACCTGCAGAGTTATAAATGACAGCTATCGTCCAAAAATATACTGAAGTAAGGCTGCCAAAAGGAGTTGAAAGCGGGGCAGAATTGCAGGAAACCGATTTCAGGATGTAGACTGGAATTGCATTGAAAGCATAGGAAAAGAGGCAGAAGGTCCACAAGAATGCACTTGGCCAAAAAGGGCGTATGCGTTTTTTCCTGAATATATTCAGGAAAAAACGCATATGCCCTTTTTGGCCAACCAAGCAAGCTTGCAAAGGAAATCTGCACTACAATGAAGTCTCACTTCCCCCCGGTCAAAAGGGCCATCTGAAAAAAGTGTAAAATCCAGAAAGGCAGGACAGGCCATGGAGAACTGGGAGCCTTGTTATGCTGATGGGCGGGATGTAAATTGCCAACAGACACTCGGGAGAAGTGTATGGTGTTTCCTGAAACATCTAAGAAACAAAGCAACAGAGCCTAGGGCACTTCCACTTATGGTCCTATAGCTTAGGGAAATTAAAATCAAAAAGATACAGCCACCCCAATGTTTGGGACGCCTCTGTTTACAAAAACCTCGTTTACCGTACAAGTTCAATATCACAGAAAGTGAAAAATGGATAAAGAACTTGTGGTACTTACGTACAATGCAGTATCACTCAGCAGTGAAATCTATGTCATCAGGCCCGTAGCAGCACAATGAGTGAATTCAGGTACGATGATTCTAACTGAAATAAGTCACACAGAAAAAGAAACATCATAAGATATCAGTAATACACGGAATGTAAACTTGGCTACACAGGAACTGAATTACAGAACAGAACAGGGTCTCAAATTTAGAAAACCAACTTATGCTTGTTTAAGGGGAAAGGTGAGTTGGGGTGCTGCATAAAACCAGAGATTGAAATGAGCACAGATAAAGTTCCTTAAGCCAAATATGGAATAGACAAGAGCTACTCCTTGCTCAACGAAATGGACTCAACACCGCATATTAAACGCCTAAGAGTGTACCTGACTCTTAAGTATCTTAAAACCTATGGATTGCTATGTCTCCGAAAGAGAATCAAGCATGTGTACAGGGACATAAACGCAGCAGTGATAGGATTGGAGAGGTTCGGTGAGCAAATGAAGACCCTTTGAAGTCATATTGCATGGTACCCATTCCACGGGTTTCAACTACCCAGGTTTAAGGTATTCTTCCTTCAGCTAAAACATGCATGTGGAACCTAGAGTATGATCAACCATGTGATCGGGAGACGTGTTCAAATATATCTCAGTTTTCGTACCCTGGTACTCGGGTGCAACATTCCAGACGCTTTACTAACACTCTCCCGACTTGGAGAGTCAGTCCCTTTAACCTCCTGTTTGGCCCAGTTTGCAATTTCTGCGGAAGATGAACAGGAATAGCGAGAACCAATGAGAGACTAGCTGGAGGTGTCTGGACGGGCAAATTTAACTCTCATTTCCCACCAGGAAGAGGAAATAACCAAAGGCTCAGCGTGCCGTGCCGGAACCAGATTAGGGCCTGAAGCCATCCTGCGGTGTTGCGGCCAGCTCACAAGAAAGCGAGTTGAAGAAAGGAGCTCAGGGGCACTGTAATTCACAAACCTGCAGAGTTATAAATGACAACTATCGTCCAAAAATATACTGAAGTAAGGCTGCCAAGAGGACTTGAAAGCGGGGCAGAATTGCAGGAAACCGATTTCAGGAGGTAGACTGGAATTGCATTGAAAGCATAGGAAAAGAGGCAGAACGTCCACAATGATGCACTTGGCCAAAAAGGGCGTATGCGTTTTTTCCTGAATATATTCAGGAAAAAACGCATACGCCCTTTTTGGCCAACCAAGCAAGCTTGCAAAGGAAATCTGCACTACAATGAAGTCTCACTTCCCCCCGGTCAAAAGGGCCATCTGAAAAAAGTGTAAAATCCAGAAAGGCAGGACAGGCCATGGAGAACTGGGAGCCTTGTTATGCTGATGGGCGGTATGTAAATTGCCAACAGACACTCGGGAGAAGTGTATGGTGTTTCCTGAAACATCTAAAAAACAAAGCAACAGAGCCTAGGGCACTTCCACTTATGGTCCTATAGCTTAGGGAAATTAAAATCAAAAAGATACAGCCACCCCAATGTTTGGGACGCCTCTGTTTACAAAAACCTCGTTTACCGTACAAGTTCAATATCACAGAAAGTGAAAAATGGATAAAGAACTTGTGGTACTTACGTACAATGCAGTATCACTCAGCAGTGAAATCTATGTCATCAGGCCCGTAGCAGCACAATGAGTGAATTCAGGTACGATGATTCTAACTGAAATAAGTCACACAGAAAAAGAAACATCATAAGATATCAGTAATACACGGAATGTAAACTTGGCTACACAGGAACTGAATTACAGAACAGAACAGGGTCTCAAATTTAGAAAACCAACTTATGCTTGTTTAAGGGGAAAGGTGAGTTGGGGTGCTGCATAAAACCAGAGATTGAAATGAGCACAGATAAAGTTCCTTAAGCCAAATATGGAATAGACAAGAGCTACTCCTTGCTCAACGAAATGGACTCAACACCGCATATTAAACGCCTAAGAGTGTACCTGACTCTTAAGTATCTTAAAACCTATGGATTGCTATGTCTCCGAAAGAGAATCAAGCATGTGTACAGGGACATAAACGCAGCAGTGATAGGATTGGAGAGGTTCGGTGAGCAAATGAAGACCCTTTGAAGTCATATTGCATGGTACCCATTCCACGGGTTTCAACTACCCAGGTTTAAGGTATTCTTCCTTCAGCTAAAACATGCATGTGGAACCTAGAGTATGATCAACCATGTGATCGGGAGACGTGTTCAAATATATCTCAGTTTTCGTACCCTGGTACTCGGGTGCAACATTCCAGACGCTTTACTAACACTCTCCCGACTTGGAGAGTCAGTCCCTTTAACCTCCTGTTTGGCCCAGTTTGCAATTTCTGCGGAAGATGAACAGGAATAGCGAGAACCAATGAGAGACTAGCTGGAGGTGTCTGGACGGGCAAATTTAACTCTCATTTCCCACCAGGAAGAGGAAATAACCAAAGGCTCAGCGTGCCGTGCCGGAACCAGATTAGGGCCTGAAGCCATCCTGCGGTGTTGCGGCCAGCTCACAAGAAAGCGAGTTGAAGAAAGGAGCTCAGGGGCACTGTAATTCACAAACCTGCAGAGTTATAAATGACAACTATCGTCCAAAAATATACTGAAGTAAGGCTGCCAAGAGGACTTGAAAGCGGGGCAGAATTGCAGGAAACCGATTTCAGGAGGTAGACTGGAATTGCATTGAAAGCATAGGAAAAGAGGCAGAACGTCCACAATGATGCACTTGGCCAAAAAGGGCGTATGCGTTTTTTCCTGAATATATTCAGGAAAAAACGCATACGCCCTTTTTGGCCAACCAAGCAAGCTTGCAAAGGAAATCTGCACTACAATGAAGTCTCACTTCCCCCCGGTCAAAAGGGCCATCTGAAAAAAGTGTAAAATCCAGAAAGGCAGGACAGGCCATGGAGAACTGGGAGCCTTGTTATGCTGATGGGCGGTATGTAAATTGCCAACAGACACTCGGGAGAAGTGTATGGTGTTTCCTGAAACATCTAAAAAACAAAGCAACAGAGCCTAGGGCACTTCCACTTATGGTCCTATAGCTTAGGGAAATTAAAATCAAAAAGATACAGCCACCCCAATGTTTGGGACGCCTCTGTTTACAAGAACCTCGTTTACCGTACAAGTTCAATATCACAGAAAGTGAAAAATGGATAAAGAACTTGTGGTACTTACGTACAATGCAGTATCACTCAGCAGTGAAATCTATGTCATCAGGCCCGTAGCAGCACAATGAGTGGATTCAGGTACGATGATTCTAACTGAAATAAGTCACACAGAAAAAGAAACATCATAAGATATCAGTAATACACGGAATGTAAACTTGGCTACACAGGAACTGAATTACAGAACAGAACAGGGTCTCAAATTTAGAAAACCAACTTATGCTTGTTTAAGGGTAAAGGTGAGTTGGGGTGCTGCATAAAACCAGAGATTGAAATGAGCACAGATAAAGTTCCTTAAGCCAAATATGGAATAGACAAGAGCTACTCCTTGCTCAACGAAATGGACTCAACACCGCATATTAAACGCCTAAGAATGTACCTGACTCTTAAGTATCTTAAAACCTATGGATTGCTATGTCTCCGAAAGAGAATCAAGCATGTGTACAGGGACATAAACGCAGCAGTGATAGGATTGGAGAGGTTCGGTGAGCAAATGAAGACCCTTTGAAGTCATATTGCATGGTACCCATTCCACGGGTTTCAACTACCCAGGTTTAAGGTATTCTTCCTTCAGCTAAAACATGCATGTGGAACCTAGAGTATGATCAACCATGTGATCGGGAGACGTGTTCAAATATGTCTCAGTTTTCGTACCCTGGTACTCGGGTGCAACATTCCAGACGCTTTACTAACACTCTCCCGACTTGGAGAGTCAGTCCCTTTAACCTCCTGTTTGGCCCAGTTTGCAATTTCTGCGGAAGATGAACAGGAATAGCGAGAACCAATGAGAGACTAGCTGGAGGTGTCTGGACGGGCAAATTTAACTCTCATTTTCCGCCAGGAAGAGGAAATAACCAAAGGCTCAGCGTGCCGTGCCGGAACCAGATTAGGGCCTGAAGCCATCCTGCGGTGTTGCGGCCAGCTCACAAGAAAAGGAGTTGAAGAAAGGAGCTCAGGGGCACTGTAATTCACAAACCTGCAGAGTTATAAATGACAACTATCGTCCAAAAATATACTGAAGTAAGGCTGCCAAGAGGACTTGAAAGCGGGGCAGAATTGCAGGAAACCGATTTCAGGAGGTAGACTGGAATTGCATTGAAAGCATAGGAAAAGAGGCAGAACGTCCACAATGATGCACTTGGCCAAAAAGGGCGTATGCGTTTTTTCCTGAATATATTCAGGAAAAAACGCATATGCCCTTTTTGGCCAACCAAGCAAGCTTGCAAAGGAAATCTGCACTACAATGAAGTCTCACTTCCCCCCGGTCAAAAGGGCCATCTGCAAAAAGTGTAAAATCCAGAAAGGCAGGACAGGCCCTGGAGAACTGGGAGCCTTGTTATGCTGATGGGCGGGATGTAAATTGCCAACAGACACTCGGGAGAAGTGTATGGTGTTTCCTGAAACATCTAAAAAACAAAGCAACAGAGCCTAGGGCACTTCCACTTATGGTCCTATAGCTTAGGGAAATTAAAATCAAAAAGATACAGCCACCCCAATGTTTGGGACGCCTCTGTTTACAAGAACCTCGTTTACCGTACAAGTTCAATATCACAGAAAGTGAAAAATGGATAAAGAACTTGTGGTACTTACGTACAATGCAGTATCACTCAGCAGTGAAATCTATGTCATCAGGCCCGTAGCAGCACGATGAGTGGATTCAGGTACGATGATTCTAACTGAAATAAGTCACACAGAAAAAGAAACATCATAAGATATCACTAATACACGGAATGTAAACTGGGCTACACAGGAACTGAATTACAGAACAGAACAGGGTCTCAAATTTAGAAAACCAACTTATGCTTGTTTAAGGGTAAAGGTGAGTTGGGGTGCTGCATAAAACCAGAGATTGAAATGAGCACAGATAAAGTTCCTTAAGCCAAATATGGAATAGACAAGAGCTACTCCTTGCTCAACGAAATGGACTCAACACCGCATATTAAACGCCTAAGAATGTACCTCACTAGTAAGTATCTTAAAACCTATGGATTGCTATGTCTCCGAAAGAGAATCAAGCATGTGTACAGGGGCATAAACTCAGCAGTGATAGGATTGGAGAGGTTCGGTGAGCAAATGCAGACCCTTTGAAGTCATATTGCATGGTACCCATTCCATGGGTCTCAACTCTCCAGGTTTAAGAGATTCTTCCTTCAGCTAAAACATGCATGTGGAACCCAGAGTATGATCCACCGTGTGATCGAGAAACGTGTTCAAATGTGTCTCACTTTTCGTTCCCTGGTACTCGGGTGCAACATTCCAGACGCTTTACTAACACTCTCCCAACTTGGAGAGTCAGTCCCTTTAACCTCCTGTTTGGCCCAGTTTGCAATTTCTGCGGAAGATGAACAGGAATAGCGAGAACCAATGAGAGACTAGCTGGAGGTGTCTGGACGGGCAAATTTAACTCTCATTTCCCACAGGGAAGAGGAATAAACCAAAGGCTCAGCATGCCGTGCCGGAACCAGATTAGGGCCTGAAGCAATCCTGCGGTGTTGTGGCCAGCTCAAAAGAAAGCGAGTTGAAGAAAGGAGCTCAGGGGCACTGTAATTCACAAACCTGCAGATTTATAAATGACAGCTATTGTCCGAAAATATACTGAAGTAGGGCTGCCAAGAGGACTTGAATGCGGGGCAGAATTGCAGGAAACCGATTTCAGGAGGAATCGGAATTGGATTGCATTTAAAACACAGGAAAAGAGGAAGAACGTCGACAATGATGCACTTGGCCAAAAAGGGCGTATGTGTTTTTTCCTGAATATATTCAGGAGAAAACTCATACGCCCTTTTTGGCCAACCAAGCAAGCTTGCAAAGGAAATCTGCACTACAATGAAGTCTCACTTCCCCCCGGTCAAAAGGGCCATCTGAAAAAAGTGTAAAATCCAGAAAGGCAGAACAGGCCACGGAGAACTGGGAGCCTTGTTATGCTGATGGGCGGGATGTAAATTCCCAACAGCAGCTCTGTAGAAGTGTATGGTGTTTCCTGAAACATCTAAAAAACAAAGCAACAGAGCCTAGGGCACTTCCACTTATGGTCCTATAGCTTAGGGAAATTAAAATCAAAAAGACACAGCCACCCCAAAATTTGGGACGGCTCTTTTTACAGGAATCTCTTCTGCGGCACAAGTTAAATATCCCAGAGAGCAAATAATGGATAAAGAAGTTGCGGTACTTATGTACAACAGAATACCACTCAGCAATGTAATCTATGTCACCAGGCCCGTACCAGCATAATGAGTGGATTGAGGCACGATGATTCTAAGTGAAATAAGTCACACAGAAAAAGAAACATCATAAGGTATCACTAATACGTGGAATGTGAACTTGGCTACACATGAACTGAATTACAAAACAGAACAGGGTCTCAAATTTAGAAAACCAACTTATGCTTGCTTAAGGGGGAAGGTGAGTTGGGGTGCTGCATAAAAGCAGAGTTTGAAATTAGCACAGATACCGTTCCATAAGCCAAATATGTAATAGACAAGACCTACCCCTTGCTCAACGAAATGGATTCAACAATGAGGTATCACCTCACACCTGGTAGAATAGGCATCATAGAAAATCTACAAACAAATAATGCTGGAAAGGGTGTGGAGAAAAGGAACCCTCTTCCACTATTGTTGGGAATATAAATTGATACAGTCATTATGGAGAACAATATGGAATTTCTTAAGAAACTAACAATAGAATTACCATATGATACAGCAATCCCAGTACTGGACATATACCCAGACAAAACCATAAATCAAAAAGAGTCATTCACCGCAATGTTCATTGCATCACTATTTACAATATCGAGGTAATGGAAGCAACCTAAATGCCCACAGACAGACGAATGCATAAAGCTGTGGTACATATATAAAATGGAATATTACTAAGCCATGAAAAGGAATGAAATTGGGTCATTTGTAGAGACGTCGATGGATCTAGAGACTGTCATACAGAGTGAAGTAAGTCAGAAAGAGAAAAACAAATCTGGTATATTCATGCATATATGTGGAACCTAGAAAAACTGTACAGATTAACCATTTTGCAAGGCATAAATAGAGCAACAGATGTAGACAACAAACGTATGGACAACAAGGGGGGAAAGCTGTTGGGGGGGTGGTGGTGGGAGGAGTTGAGAGACTGGGATTGGCATGTATACATTTATATGTATAAAATAGATAACCAATAAGAACCTGCTGTATAAAAATATAAAATAAAATTCAAAATTAAAAAGAAATAAAATTTAAAAAATAAAACAGAAAAAACAATTATTCCCTGCACATACATGTATTTATATGAATAAATTATTTCCATGCTTATATCTGTAAATACAAAAAAGAGGAATAAAATCTACCTTGAACCAAAAACGAAAAAGAGAAAAAAACACAGAACCCACCAGTTACACAGAGGAAAACCGTATCAGGGCACTTGCTCCAGTTGTAAACAATTCTGAAGTTGGTCAGTGGTGGGGAATCGTCTCCCATTCAGCCAGCAGCCCCCACGCAACAAGCGTCCTCATTGCAAAGCTGGGGCACCGTGCCGAGGCATCTGTGAGTAAACGTGAGCTGAGCCCCAGGCCAGTTGCTGCTGAACTATTCCCACCCGTCCCAGGTAAAACACCTGAATATATACAAGGACTTGAAAGCCTAGAGGAAGGGCCATAGAGCCACACGAGTGACAGCATGCCGGCCGACTTGGTGCCTGCAGGCCAGCCAGGATGGTCCTGGCCCTGGGTGCTCTTCTGGAAGATTTCCATTTCCCTGCCTGAGATACCCGTCCTGTCCCTGCCCCCACTGCTTTTTTCCTTCCTCACCTCTGCCCAGGGAGAAATTCCAGCAGCAGGTATGGGTGACACATCCTCTTCTTTAGCAGGTGGCAGCCTGGCAACTGCTGCAGAAAGTCCAGCAGAGCCCCACTCACACTGGGCCACCCACAAAGCCGTGGCCTCTCACTCCCTCCCACCAGCCCAGCCCCGAGACTGCTGACAGGGCAGAGAAAATGGCGTCAGGCACGGCTGCAGGGGCTCTTGCTGCCTGGAGTGGTATTTATATTGATCTCAACCCAGGCACACCTGGGGAGGGCTGGCCGGCACGGTAAGGCTGCCCAGGTCAGCCAATCATCACCCCTCAGGGGCTCACAGTTGCAGAAAATGGAACTTGCTGAACCGGCCAGGTCCAAGGAACAGGTGTGGGCTCCTGAGAGTCAGGATAGACAAGGGGCTGCAGCTTTGGCTTGTTTTCTAATCATTTTATCTGGCCCATGAGTGGGAGACAACTTCAAGAAAACCCTCTCCTAATGAGAGGAACCCAGGAGTCAGGGAAAGGAGGGGTGGGTGGTGGTTGGAGACAGAGGCCTGGTGCCCCGGGTGCAGTGGAAGTCTCTGGAAGACCAGGTGGAGGGAGGCCTCACGGAGTGATGCCCAGGGTCACAGACCTGTCGCAGCTGCTGTTTGTTAGTTCAAGTCCTGCTCTGAGGTGCTCTGTGTCAGCTCTGAGCGACAGGTGAGCTGGGGGTGCTCTGCAATGAGGGCTATGTGCACGGTTCCTGTGTGCCCAGCCCTGCCAGGGTACCTGCAAGGGTAGCTCTGTATCCTGGGAGGGGCCTGATCACAAGAGCCCCGTGGGCTGGGGTGGGGGTGGGGTACCTGCCCAGGTGAGCTCCATATTCTGCGATTGGTCTGACCACGAGAGCCCCATGGGCTGCTGGGGACCTGGTAAAGGATGTCAGGACAGTCAGTGAAGCCACCGAGGATATACCTCCAGTTGCTCCTAATTCCTACACCCTGCTGGTCATTCTACCAACCACCAGGACATGGTATTCTGTATTAGTCTTCAATGATGCCTTCTTTTGTATTCCATTAGTCCCAGAGTCACAAGAAATTTTGGCTTGTGAGTGGCAGGACTCAACATACAACTAAAACAATACTTCCGGGCCGTCTGGCCCCAAGGGTGCAAAAATTCCCACACCGTCTTTGGGGAAAGCTTAGCTAAAGACCTAAAAGTTCTACCTCTGGAAAAGGAAACCCTCCTTCAATATGCAGACGACATTCTGATCGCCAGCCCTACTAAGGAGGCCTCTGAACTACCAAGCCAATAAAGGATAGAAGTTGTCCAAGAAAAAGCTCAAATATCACAGACTGCGGTGACCTGCCTGGGCTTCATTCTCACACAAGGTCAGAGAAGCCCATCCCAGGAAAGGGAAGAAACCATTTTCAGCCTTACCCCTTTCTAAAACTAGAAGACAGCTTAGGGGTTCCTGGGGAGGCCAGGGTTTGCTGCTTCTGGATCCCTAACTACAGTCTACTAGCTGGGCCTCTATATGAAACACTGAAAGGAAAAGATGATGATCCTTTTGAATAGAATCCAGAAGTGGCCTTTCAAGAATGGAAAGAGCAGTCAATTCAGACCCTTGCCCTGGAACTCCCTAATTTAGCTAAACCCTTTGACCTTTACATTCCCAGTGAAAGGTGAATCGCCATTGGAGAATTAGTGCAAAAACTGGGACCACTTGAAATGGAACAATGCAAGAATGCCATCCAGGTAGGATAAACTACGGTCACTAAGGAGCTTGGCCCACTGCCACATCTGGCCAAGATACTGGCGGTATCTAAAAACCTGGAAATCAGCAGCCCAAAAGGCCACCTCCCTCCTACGGGAAAAGGACCCCACGTGGTGATCCTAACCACCAACCATGCCCTGAAGTTTCAGGGTTCGCTCCGTGGGCACACCGACCTCGAGTGAGGAGGCCCTCCAACTCCAACATCCAGAGAGATAACCGGGGGCAACAGGGCACCATGACGACTCGTGTGAACATCACTTGACCTGGAGTTTCTCTCATAAAACAACAAGAGTGTGTCCCAAAAGAGTAGACTACTGCTTGCAGGACTTACTGCACCCAGAGGGGAGCTAATAATCTTGGCGGGGGAACAGTATACCACACTGTCACCATAGAAAAGCCTACAGACACCGTGATGATGGTGGCCAATAAGACCGGCTGGACTCCTGTTTACTTCAAAAGGCTGTTGACTCAGTAACCATCATGGTCCTTATCACCACTGACCCTGGACTGTCTGGGAGTTGAGCGGGCAGGGCTCTGACACCTGGTGCTGTTTGTACGTTAATTCAGGGGCCTAATTGAAGAAAGCGCAGACTACTGGTCAGAGCATCTAGGCTGGCAGAAACGGTCAGCCTAAGGTGGCCGAACAAATGTGGGGCGGGGTGAAACCGGCCCCCACAGCGTCTCTGCACATCTCTTTCCTGGACCCTTAAAGGTCATTAGAATCTATAACACTTCCAATGCTGGTGCTCAGGTGGACGAGCAGGGAGGCAGGGGTCCTGGGGACAATCAACGTCACCGGGAGGCTGCTGGGGAGAAGCTCTGACCCTCGCCCCAGGGTATGAGGGCTCCCAACTCAGCACTCAGCAGTTACAGAAGAAGGGTCTGCACCCTCAGCACTCCAAGAATGAGGAACGGGACAAAAGGCAGAGGAGGGGTTTGTCCCCAGCAAAGCCCATTAAAAATCCCTGGGAGATAAAAATAGAATCTGGGCAATAAAGTCAAGTCTAACCTTTTTTATCCTTTGTGCTTTGTCTAATTTCACGTGCTCCTAGGGTCCCGCATGCAGAGGTTCCACACCCGGCACTTCAGACCAGATTTCCTAGTGCAGAATGGCTGGGTCGACACCTCAGCTCCTGGGGCCCAGTGCAGACTCCACGATATAGAGCCTGAGCTACAGCCAACCCGGCCCTCGAGAGCTCTGCCGCCTCCCTCCCTCCCACTGACTCTGACAGGATCTCTACACAGCAGCCCAGCCCACAGCCCACGGGGTAGTGCATGCTCTCACCTCTCCATTCTCTGATCAAAATATAAAGTTTCCTTTGCTTGTGAACCAAACTCAGTCTCGATCTGTTGGCCCCAATGACACTGGGCAGGGGGACACTTGTTGGGGTCCACTCTGGAGGATCAGTAACAGAAATTGAGACTATTGTAACCTCAATGAACAGATGTGTGAGCCAAACTGTAGTTAACATAGAACAGTGTATAAGGCTCGGGTAAAATAAGATGTTTCTAACACTTCCATTTGATATTTCCATCACTTTTTATAAGCAAGTTCAGTGAAAAGGTTTGTCTTATTTGTCAGGTCAATATTAGAGAAACGAAGTGATTTCTTTCCAAGGATGTACATCTAATAATCTTGGTTAAACCTTCAATCTTGTTTTAAATGCTTTTCCATTGAAAATGATACCTCTCTTTCAGCTCCCCCATTTCTGAGAAGTATAAAATCTTATAATTTATTATTACCAAAGGGGAAAGGTGGGAGGAGGGATAAATTAACAGTTTGGAATTAACACATACACACTGCTATGTATAAAATAAATCATCAACAAGGAACTACTGTATAGCACAGGGAACTACACTCAACATTTTGCAATAACCTATAAGGGGAAATAATCTGAAAAAGAATAGATATTTTTATTGACATCATCTATCAATGATAGTTAAAGTGTAGCCTAAGGGAAGCTGGTGGTGAGTGCTTCTGACCCTGAAGACTTCAATCATCTAAAGTTTGGACTCTGCCTACTTCCCAAGGCCCTTAATGAACATATGTGTAGCCGTAGCTTAAAAACTTCCCCAGTTTGGGTTTCGGGGAGACACTGATTTTGAAAAAGCCCTGGTGTTCTCCTTACATGAATGGGACTCTTCCTACTGCTAAAACATGTCTGTCACACCCAGAGGATGGTATACCGTCTGATCGGGAAGAGTTTGGAAAAGGCATCTCATCTCCTCATCTCCTGGTGCTCGGGTTCACCCCTCCAGCGTCTTTACTAACAGTCTCCCCACTTGGAGATGTCAGCACTGTCAACATCCTGTTGCGTACAGTTTGGAATTTGTCCAGAGGATGAAGCGGAAGGATGAAGAACAATGAGAGACAAGTCCTAGGTGTTCAGACAGGCACATGTCACTCTAATTTCCAATCAGGAAGACGAATTGACCAAAGGCTAGGGTTGCCCATGGAAACAGTATAGGGCTTGAGGAAATCCCGCTGCTTTGTGGCCAGTTCCCATAAACACAAGTTGAACAATGGAACTCAGGGGCAGTAAAATTCACAAAACTGCAGAGTTGAAAATATCCATCACTGAAAAATGTCTTGAGGAAAGTCAGAGAAAAGGACTTGTAAGCAAGGGAGAATGGCAGGAAAGGGATTTGAGGAGGTAGAAAGGACTCGCCATTAAGCACAAGAAAAGGAGCTGAACATTGCCAACATTGCCAACATTGCAGTTGGCCAAAAAGGGTGTATGCGTTTTTTTCTGTATATATTCAAGAAAAGGGCATACACTTTTTTAGCCAACCAAACAGGTGGGCACTGGAAGTCAATACTACAAAAGATATCACTTCGCATCAGTCAGAAGAGCCATCCTCATAAAGCGTAAACAACAGAAATGCAGGACAGGGCAACGAGAAGAGGGAGCCCTGTGAGACTTATAGTGGAAATGTATATTGCCAACGGCCATTCTGGAGAAGTGTATTGTGTTTACTAAAGCATCTAAAAAATGAGCTACAGAGCATAGGGCACTTGCACTCATGGGCGTATATCTTGGGAAAAACAAAAATCGAGAGGACACAGGCACCCCAATGTTTACCCCCTCTCTGTTTAAAAGATCCTCGACTAGGATATAACTTAAATGTCTCTGGAGGGAAAAACTGGATAGAGATGTGGTACTTAGGTAGAGTGGAATATTATTCAGCCTGGAAATCAATGAAATATGGCCAGTTGTAACAACTCCGGAGGAGTTACGTATGATCATTCTAAGTGACAGAATTCAAAAAGAAAAAGACACATATCATAAGATATCACTTAAAGGTGGAATCCAAAATGGCTACACATGAAATAAATTACAAAACAAAAACATAGTCAAATATGTAGAAAACACGCATAAGGCTGCTAAACGGGAAAGGTGGGGAGGGGTGAGGCATCATCCAGGAGGTTGAAATTAGCAAAGATACCATTCCAAATACCAAACTGATAATCAACAAGGCCTACACAGTAGCTAAAAGAACTGCACTCAGCACACTCAAGTCACCGGAAAAGAATATATACGACTGGTAAGAATCTGAAAAAGAATTTATTGATGACTCTCTGTACGTGAATCAAGTGGATGTACAGCAGCAAGAAACAGAGCTTTGAAAATCAGCTGTAACCAATATAGTAATAAATTGAAAAAAATAAACGACAGAGAGACAGAGAAAACCTCTTACAACTTTTCCTCAGGGACGGTGATGCAACATGGATTGAACACATCTAGACCCACAGCAGGATGAGACATAAGGCTGGAAACTGTTTGCGCTAAGAGGAATGTGAGGTTGGGTGAGGAAATGCACACCCTTTAAAGTAATACTACCTGGTACCCATTCAATGGGTCCCAAATCTGCAGGTTCAAGGGATCTTCCTACAGCTAAAACATGCATGGAAAACCCAGAGGACTGTACACCATGTGATCGGGAGATGTGTCTAAAATGCACCTCATTTATCCTCTCCTGGTGCTCCTGTTCACCATTCCAGCCATGTTACTTAGAATCTCCCCACTTGGAGAATCAGCACATTTAAACTTCTGTTTCACACATTTTGCAAATTGTGAGGAGGATGAACGGGAAGAGGGGGAACCAATGAGAGAATAGTTGTAGGGGTTTGGACGGGCACATATCACTCTAATTTCCCATTAAGAATAAGAATTAAAGAAAGGCTCAGCCTGCCTCGCCGGAGCCAAAATAGGGCCTGAAGCAATCCTGCGGGTTTGAGGCCAGCTCACAAAAGAGCAACTTAAAAAATGGAGCTCAGGGTCACTGCAATTCACAAACCTGCAGAGTTATAAATGAAAACTAATGTCCAAAAATATGTTGAGGTAAGGCAAAGAAGAGGATCTGAATGCAAGACAGAATTGCAAGAAACAGATTTCAAGAGATAGATTGGACTCGTCTTTAATGCACATGAAAAGCGGCAGAATTTCGACAATGATGCAGTTGGCCCAAAAGGGCGTATGCGTTTTTTCCTGATTATATCCAGGAAAAAACGCATACGCACTTTATGGGCAACGAAGCAAGTAAGCAATGCAAATGTGCACAACAAAGAAGTCTCACTTCCCACCGGTCAAAAGGGCCATCCTAAAAAAGTGTAAAATCCAGAAAGGCAGGACAGGCCATGGAGAACAGGGAGCCTTTATACGCTGATGGGCAGTGTGTGAACTGCCGAGAGCCACTCTGGAGAAGTGTATGGTGGTTCCTAAATCATCTAAAAAACAGAGCTACAGAGCATAGGACACTTCCAATCATGGGAGTATATCTAGGGAAGTCTAAAAATCAACAAGACACAAGCACACCACAGTTTAGGGCTACTCTGTTTACAAGAACCTCAACTTCAGTACACCTTAAATATCCCAGGAAAGAGAACAATGGATAAAGAAGATGTGGTACTTATGTACAATGGAATATCTCTTCACCATGAAATCAATGTAATAAGGCTAGTAGAAGGATAAAGAGTGGATTTAGGTCCGATAATACTACTTGAAATAAGTCAAACAGAAAAAGAAACATATCATAAGATATCACTTATAGAGGGAGGGTAAATATGGCTGCACAAGAAATGAATTACAGAACAGAACAGTGTCTCACATTTAGAAAACACACTTATGTCAGCTTAAGGGGAAAGGAGAGGTAGGGTGATGCATAAAACCAGAGTTTGAAATTAGCACAGATACCGTTCAATAAACCAAATAGGTATTAGACAAGATCTACACCTTGCTCAATGAACTGGCCTCAACACACCCTATACACCGCAGAGAAATATATCTGAGTAATAAGAATCTTAAAACCCATGTATTGATATATCTCCATAAGGGAATCAAGTGTGTGCAGAGCGGCACAAACACAGCAGTGAAAATGAGCTAAACCCCATTATAGAAATAAATTTTAAAAAGAAAACGCTGAAACAATGAAAGAGAGAAAAATTCTTACAAAATTCGCTCAGGGGCTGTGATGCAACCTGGATTGCAACCTGGATTGACCACATATAAACCCACAGCTGGATAAGACATAAGGCTGGACACTTGGGGCTGAGAGGATTGGTGAGCTTTGGTGAGCAACTGCCGAAAGTTTAATGCAATACTTCATGCTACTCAGTCCAAGGGTCCCAACACTCTAGGTTGAAGGGAATCTTCCTACAGCTAAACCATGCTTGGGAAACCCAGCGACTGGTATACCATATGATCGGGAAAGGTTTCTAAAACGCACCTCATTTTTCCTCTCCTGGGGCTGCGGATCGACATTCCAGCCGCTTTACTAACAACATCCCCACATGGAGTCAATGCCTTTAAGTTCTGGTATCGCACAGTCTGCAGTTAGTGTGGAGGATGAATGGGAATAGGGGGAACCAGTGAGAAACAAGCTGTAGCGGTTTCAATGGGCACATGTCACTCTAATGCCACATCAGTAAGAAGAATTAACCAAAGGCACAGCAAGGTGCCCCAGAAGAAAAATAGGGCTTCAAGGAATCCTGTGGTTATGGGGCAAGACCACAAAAATAAGAGCTGAAAAGTGGGGCTAAGGGCCACCGCAATTCAAAAACCTGCAGAGTTATAAAGGCCAACTATTTTCAAAAAATATATTGAGGTAAGGCTATGAAGAGACATTGAAAGCAAGGCAGAAGTGCAGGAAACCGATTTCAGGAGGTAGACTGGAATTGCATTGAAAACATATGAAGAGAGTCAGAACCTCGACAATGATGCACTTGGCCAAAAAGGGCGTATGTGTTTTTTCCTGAATATATTCAGGAA
The DNA here is from genome assembly GCF_963455315.2 of Globicephala melas. NCBI lineage: Eukaryota > Metazoa > Chordata > Mammalia > Artiodactyla > Delphinidae > Globicephala > Globicephala melas. Next base: position 352,615 of record NW_027207425.1, on the reverse strand, counting down.
AAAACGCATACACACTTTTTGGCCAACCAAGCAAGCTTGCAAAGGAAATCTGCACTACAATGAAGTCTCACTTCCCCCCGGTCAAAAGGGCCATCTGAAAAAAGTGTAAAATCCATAAAGGCACGACAGGGCATGGAGAACTGGGAGCCTTCTTATGCTGATGGGCGGGATGGAAATTGCCAACAGCCACTCTGGAGAAGTGTATGGTGTTTCCTGAAACATCTAAAAAACAAAGCAACAGAGCCTAGGGCACTTCCACTTATGGTCCTATAGATTAGGGAAATTAAAATTAAAAAGACACAGCCACCCCAAAGTTTGGGACGGCTCTGTTTACAAGAACCTCGTTTACGGTACAAGTTCAATATCGCAGAACGTGAAAAATGGATAAAGAAGTTGTGGTACTTACGTACAATGCAATATCACTCAGCAATGAAATCTATGTCATCAGGCCCGTAGCAGCACAATGAGTGGATTCAGGTATGATGATTCTAACTGAAATAAGTCACACAGAAAAAGAAACATCATAAGATATCAGTAATACATGGAATGTAAACTTGGCTACTCAGGAACTGAATTACAGAACAGAACAGGGTCTCCAATTTAGAAAACCAACTTATGCTTGCTTAAGGGTAAAGGTGAGTTGGGGTGCTGCATAAAACCAGAGATTGAAATGAGCACAGATAAAGTTCCTTAAGCCAAATATGGAATAGACAAGAGCTACTCCTTGCTCAACGAAATGGACTCAACACCCCATATTAAACGCCAAAGAATATACCTGACTAGTAAGAATCTTAAAACGTATGGATGGCTATGTCTGAAAGAGAATCAAGCGTGTGTACAGGGGCATAAACGCAGCAGTGATAGGATTGGAGAGGTTCGGTGAGCAAATGAAGACCCTTTGAAGTCATATTGCATGGTACCCATTCCACGGGTTTCAACTACCCAGGTTTAAGGTATTCTTCCTTCAGCTAAAACATGCATGTGGAACCTAGAGTATGATCAACCATGTGATCGGGGGACGTGTTCAAATATGTCTCAGTTTTCGTACCCTGGTACTCGGGTGCAACATTCCAGACGCTTTACTAACACTCTCCCGACTTGGAGAGTCAGTCCCTTTAACCTCCTGTTTGGCCCAGTTTGCAATTTCTGCGGAAGATGAACAGGAATAGCGAGAACCAATGAGAGACTAGCTGGAGGTGTCTGGACGGGCAAATTTAACTCTCATTTCCCACCAGGAAGAGGAAATAACCAAAGGCTCAGCGTGCCGTGCCGGAACCAGATTAGGGCCTGAAGCCATCCTGCGCTGTTGCGGCCAGGTCACAAGAAAGCGAGTTGAAGAAAGGAGCTCAGGGGCACTGTAATTCACAAACCTGCAGAGTTATAAATGACAGCTATCGTCCAAAAATATACTGAAGTAAGGCTGCCAAAAGGAGTTGAAAGCGGGGCAGAATTGCAGGAAACCGATTTCAGGATGTAGACTGGAATTGCATTGAAAGCATAGGAAAAGAGGCAGAAGGTCCACAAGAATGCACTTGGCCAAAAAGGGCGTATGCGTTTTTTCCTGAATATATTCAGGAAAAAACGCATATGCCCTTTTTGGCCAACCAAGCAAGCTTGCAAAGGAAATCTGCACTACAATGAAGTCTCACTTCCCCCCGGTCAAAAGGGCCATCTGAAAAAAGTGTAAAATCCAGAAAGGCAGGACAGGCCATGGAGAACTGGGAGCCTTGTTATGCTGATGGGCGGGATGTAAATTGCCAACAGACACTCGGGAGAAGTGTATGGTGTTTCCTGAAACATCTAAAAAACAAAGCAACAGAGCCTAGGGCACTTCCACTTATGGTCCTATAGCTTAGGGAAATTAAAATCAAAAAGATACAGCCACCCCAATGTTTGGGACGCCTCTGTTTACAAAAACCTCGTTTACCGTACAAGTTCAATATCACAGAAAGTGAAAAATGGATAAAGAACTTGTGGTACTTACGTACAATGCAGTATCACTCAGCAGTGAAATCTATGTCATCAGGCCCGTAGCAGCACAATGAGTGAATTCAGGTACGATGATTCTAACTGAAATAAGTCACACAGAAAAAGAAACATCATAAGATATCAGTAATACACGGAATGTAAACTTGGCTACACAGGAACTGAATTACAGAACAGAACAGGGTCTCAAATTTAGAAAACCAACTTATGCTTGTTTAAGGGGAAAGGTGAGTTGGGGTGCTGCATAAAACCAGAGATTGAAATGAGCACAGATAAAGTTCCTTAAGCCAAATATGGAATAGACAAGAGCTACTCCTTGCTCAACGAAATGGACTCAACACCGCATATTAAACGCCTAAGAGTGTACCTGACTCTTAAGTATCTTAAAACCTATGGATTGCTATGTCTCCGAAAGAGAATCAAGCATGTGTACAGGGACATAAACGCAGCAGTGATAGGATTGGAGAGGTTCGGTGAGCAAATGAAGACCCTTTGAAGTCATATTGCATGGTACCCATTCCACGGGTTTCAACTACCCAGGTTTAAGGTATTCTTCCTTCAGCTAAAACATGCATGTGGAACCTAGAGTATGATCAACCATGTGATCGGGAGACGTGTTCAAATATATCTCAGTTTTCGTACCCTGGTACTCGGGTGCAACATTCCAGACGCTTTACTAACACTCTCCCGACTTGGAGAGTCAGTCCCTTTAACCTCCTGTTTGGCCCAGTTTGCAATTTCTGCGGAAGATGAACAGGAATAGCGAGAACCAATGAGAGACTAGCTGGAGGTGTCTGGACGGGCAAATTTAACTCTCATTTCCCACCAGGAAGAGGAAATAACCAAAGGCTCAGCGTGCCGTGCCGGAACCAGATTAGGGCCTGAAGCCATCCTGCGGTGTTGCGGCCAGCTCACAAGAAAGCGAGTTGAAGAAAGGAGCTCAGGGGCACTGTAATTCACAAACCTGCAGAGTTATAAATGACAACTATCGTCCAAAAATATACTGAAGTAAGGCTGCCAAGAGGACTTGAAAGCGGGGCAGAATTGCAGGAAACCGATTTCAGGAGGTAGACTGGAATTGCATTGAAAGCATAGGAAAAGAGGCAGAACGTCCACAATGATGCACTTGGCCAAAAAGGGCGTATGCGTTTTTTCCTGAATATATTCAGGAAAAAACGCATACGCCCTTTTTGGCCAACCAAGCAAGCTTGCAAAGGAAATCTGCACTACAATGAAGTCTCACTTCCCCCCGGTCAAAAGGGCCATCTGAAAAAAGTGTAAAATCCAGAAAGGCAGGACAGGCCATGGAGAACTGGGAGCCTTGTTATGCTGATGGGCGGTATGTAAATTGCCAACAGACACTCGGGAGAAGTGTATGGTGTTTCCTGAAACATCTAAAAAACAAAGCAACAGAGCCTAGGGCACTTCCACTTATGGTCCTATAGCTTAGGGAAATTAAAATCAAAAAGATACAGCCACCCCAATGTTTGGGACGCCTCTGTTTACAAAAACCTCGTTTACCGTACAAGTTCAATATCACAGAAAGTGAAAAATGGATAAAGAACTTGTGGTACTTACGTACAATGCAGTATCACTCAGCAGTGAAATCTATGTCATCAGGCCCGTAGCAGCACAATGAGTGAATTCAGGTACGATGATTCTAACTGAAATAAGTCACACAGAAAAAGAAACATCATAAGATATCAGTAATACACGGAATGTAAACTTGGCTACACAGGAACTGAATTACAGAACAGAACAGGGTCTCAAATTTAGAAAACCAACTTATGCTTGTTTAAGGGGAAAGGTGAGTTGGGGTGCTGCATAAAACCAGAGATTGAAATGAGCACAGATAAAGTTCCTTAAGCCAAATATGGAATAGACAAGAGCTACTCCTTGCTCAACGAAATGGACTCAACACCGCATATTAAACGCCTAAGAGTGTACCTGACTCTTAAGTATCTTAAAACCTATGGATTGCTATGTCTCCGAAAGAGAATCAAGCATGTGTACAGGGACATAAACGCAGCAGTGATAGGATTGGAGAGGTTCGGTGAGCAAATGAAGACCCTTTGAAGTCATATTGCATGGTACCCATTCCACGGGTTTCAACTACCCAGGTTTAAGGTATTCTTCCTTCAGCTAAAACATGCATGTGGAACCTAGAGTATGATCAACCATGTGATCGGGAGACGTGTTCAAATATATCTCAGTTTTCGTACCCTGGTACTCGGGTGCAACATTCCAGACGCTTTACTAACACTCTCCCGACTTGGAGAGTCAGTCCCTTTAACCTCCTGTTTGGCCCAGTTTGCAATTTCTGCGGAAGATGAACAGGAATAGCGAGAACCAATGAGAGACTAGCTGGAGGTGTCTGGACGGGCAAATTTAACTCTCATTTCCCACCAGGAAGAGGAAATAACCAAAGGCTCAGCGTGCCGTGCCGGAACCAGATTAGGGCCTGAAGCCATCCTGCGGTGTTGCGGCCAGCTCACAAGAAAGCGAGTTGAAGAAAGGAGCTCAGGGGCACTGTAATTCACAAACCTGCAGAGTTATAAATGACAACTATCGTCCAAAAATATACTGAAGTAAGGCTGCCAAGAGGACTTGAAAGCGGGGCAGAATTGCAGGAAACCGATTTCAGGAGGTAGACTGGAATTGCATTGAAAGCATAGGAAAAGAGGCAGAACGTCCACAATGATGCACTTGGCCAAAAAGGGCGTATGCGTTTTTTCCTGAATATATTCAGGAAAAAACGCATACGCCCTTTTTGGCCAACCAAGCAAGCTTGCAAAGGAAATCTGCACTACAATGAAGTCTCACTTCCCCCCGGTCAAAAGGGCCATCTGAAAAAAGTGTAAAATCCAGAAAGGCAGGACAGGCCATGGAGAACTGGGAGCCTTGTTATGCTGATGGGCGGTATGTAAATTGCCAACAGACACTCGGGAGAAGTGTATGGTGTTTCCTGAAACATCTAAAAAACAAAGCAACAGAGCCTAGGGCACTTCCACTTATGGTCCTATAGCTTAGGGAAATTAAAATCAAAAAGATACAGCCACCCCAATGTTTGGGACGCCTCTGTTTACAAGAACCTCGTTTACCGTACAAGTTCAATATCACAGAAAGTGAAAAATGGATAAAGAACTTGTGGTACTTACGTACAATGCAGTATCACTCAGCAGTGAAATCTATGTCATCAGGCCCGTAGCAGCACAATGAGTGGATTCAGGTACGATGATTCTAACTGAAATAAGTCACACAGAAAAAGAAACATCATAAGATATCAGTAATACACGGAATGTAAACTTGGCTACACAGGAACTGAATTACAGAACAGAACAGGGTCTCAAATTTAGAAAACCAACTTATGCTTGTTTAAGGGTAAAGGTGAGTTGGGGTGCTGCATAAAACCAGAGATTGAAATGAGCACAGATAAAGTTCCTTAAGCCAAATATGGAATAGACAAGAGCTACTCCTTGCTCAACGAAATGGACTCAACACCGCATATTAAACGCCTAAGAATGTACCTGACTCTTAAGTATCTTAAAACCTATGGATTGCTATGTCTCCGAAAGAGAATCAAGCATGTGTACAGGGACATAAACGCAGCAGTGATAGGATTGGAGAGGTTCGGTGAGCAAATGAAGACCCTTTGAAGTCATATTGCATGGTACCCATTCCACGGGTTTCAACTACCCAGGTTTAAGGTATTCTTCCTTCAGCTAAAACATGCATGTGGAACCTAGAGTATGATCAACCATGTGATCGGGAGACGTGTTCAAATATGTCTCAGTTTTCGTACCCTGGTACTCGGGTGCAACATTCCAGACGCTTTACTAACACTCTCCCGACTTGGAGAGTCAGTCCCTTTAACCTCCTGTTTGGCCCAGTTTGCAATTTCTGCGGAAGATGAACAGGAATAGCGAGAACCAATGAGAGACTAGCTGGAGGTGTCTGGACGGGCAAATTTAACTCTCATTTTCCGCCAGGAAGAGGAAATAACCAAAGGCTCAGCGTGCCGTGCCGGAACCAGATTAGGGCCTGAAGCCATCCTGCGGTGTTGCGGCCAGCTCACAAGAAAAGGAGTTGAAGAAAGGAGCTCAGGGGCACTGTAATTCACAAACCTGCAGAGTTATAAATGACAACTATCGTCCAAAAATATACTGAAGTAAGGCTGCCAAGAGGACTTGAAAGCGGGGCAGAATTGCAGGAAACCGATTTCAGGAGGTAGACTGGAATTGCATTGAAAGCATAGGAAAAGAGGCAGAACGTCCACAATGATGCACTTGGCCAAAAAGGGCGTATGCGTTTTTTCCTGAATATATTCAGGAAAAAACGCATATGCCCTTTTTGGCCAACCAAGCAAGCTTGCAAAGGAAATCTGCACTACAATGAAGTCTCACTTCCCCCCGGTCAAAAGGGCCATCTGCAAAAAGTGTAAAATCCAGAAAGGCAGGACAGGCCCTGGAGAACTGGGAGCCTTGTTATGCTGATGGGCGGGATGTAAATTGCCAACAGACACTCGGGAGAAGTGTATGGTGTTTCCTGAAACATCTAAAAAACAAAGCAACAGAGCCTAGGGCACTTCCACTTATGGTCCTATAGCTTAGGGAAATTAAAATCAAAAAGATACAGCCCCCCCAATGTTTGGGACGCCTCTGTTTACAAGAACCTCGTTTACCGTACAAGTTCAATATCACAGAAAGTGAAAAATGGATAAAGAACTTGTGGTACTTACGTACAATGCAGTATCACTCAGCAGTGAAATCTATGTCATCAGGCCCGTAGCAGCACGATGAGTGGATTCAGGTACGATGATTCTAACTGAAATAAGTCACACAGAAAAAGAAACATCATAAGATATCACTAATACACGGAATGTAAACTGGGCTACACAGGAACTGAATTACAGAACAGAACAGGGTCTCAAATTTAGAAAACCAACTTATGCTTGTTTAAGGGTAAAGGTGAGTTGGGGTGCTGCATAAAACCAGAGATTGAAATGAGCACAGATAAAGTTCCTTAAGCCAAATATGGAATAGACAAGAGCTACTCCTTGCTCAACGAAATGGACTCAACACCGCATATTAAACGCCTAAGAATGTACCTCACTAGTAAGTATCTTAAAACCTATGGATTGCTATGTCTCCGAAAGAGAATCAAGCATGTGTACAGGGGCATAAACTCAGCAGTGATAGGATTGGAGAGGTTCGGTGAGCAAATGCAGACCCTTTGAAGTCATATTGCATGGTACCCATTCCATGGGTCTCAACTCTCCAGGTTTAAGAGATTCTTCCTTCAGCTAAAACATGCATGTGGAACCCAGAGTATGATCCACCGTGTGATCGAGAAACGTGTTCAAATGTGTCTCACTTTTCGTTCCCTGGTACTCGGGTGCAACATTCCAGACGCTTTACTAACACTCTCCCAACTTGGAGAGTCAGTCCCTTTAACCTCCTGTTTGGCCCAGTTTGCAATTTCTGCGGAAGATGAACAGGAATAGCGAGAACCAATGAGAGACTAGCTGGAGGTGTCTGGACGGGCAAATTTAACTCTCATTTCCCACAGGGAAGAGGAATAAACCAAAGGCTCAGCATGCCGTGCCGGAACCAGATTAGGGCCTGAAGCAATCCTGCGGTGTTGTGGCCAGCTCAAAAGAAAGCGAGTTGAAGAAAGGAGCTCAGGGGCACTGTAATTCACAAACCTGCAGATTTATAAATGACAGCTATTGTCCGAAAATATACTGAAGTAGGGCTGCCAAGAGGACTTGAATGCGGGGCAGAATTGCAGGAAACCGATTTCAGGAGGAATCGGAATTGGATTGCATTTAAAACACAGGAAAAGAGGAAGAACGTCGACAATGATGCACTTGGCCAAAAAGGGCGTATGTGTTTTTTCCTGAATATATTCAGGAGAAAACTCATACGCCCTTTTTGGCCAACCAAGCAAGCTTGCAAAGGAAATCTGCACTACAATGAAGTCTCACTTCCCCCCGGTCAAAAGGGCCATCTGAAAAAAGTGTAAAATCCAGAAAGGCAGAACAGGCCACGGAGAACTGGGAGCCTTGTTATGCTGATGGGCGGGATGTAAATTCCCAACAGCAGCTCTGTAGAAGTGTATGGTGTTTCCTGAAACATCTAAAAAACAAAGCAACAGAGCCTAGGGCACTTCCACTTATGGTCCTATAGCTTAGGGAAATTAAAATCAAAAAGACACAGCCACCCCAAAATTTGGGACGGCTCTTTTTACAGGAATCTCTTCTGCGGCACAAGTTAAATATCCCAGAGAGCAAATAATGGATAAAGAAGTTGCGGTACTTATGTACAACAGAATACCACTCAGCAATGTAATCTATGTCACCAGGCCCGTACCAGCATAATGAGTGGATTGAGGCACGATGATTCTAAGTGAAATAAGTCACACAGAAAAAGAAACATCATAAGGTATCACTAATACGTGGAATGTGAACTTGGCTACACATGAACTGAATTACAAAACAGAACAGGGTCTCAAATTTAGAAAACCAACTTATGCTTGCTTAAGGGGGAAGGTGAGTTGGGGTGCTGCATAAAAGCAGAGTTTGAAATTAGCACAGATACCGTTCCATAAGCCAAATATGTAATAGACAAGACCTACCCCTTGCTCAACGAAATGGATTCAACAATGAGGTATCACCTCACACCTGGTAGAATAGGCATCATAGAAAATCTACAAACAAATAATGCTGGAAAGGGTGTGGAGAAAAGGAACCCTCTTCCACTATTGTTGGGAATATAAATTGATACAGTCATTATGGAGAACAATATGGAATTTCTTAAGAAACTAACAATAGAATTACCATATGATACAGCAATCCCAGTACTGGACATATACCCAGACAAAACCATAAATCAAAAAGAGTCATTCACCGCAATGTTCATTGCATCACTATTTACAATATCGAGGTAATGGAAGCAACCTAAATGCCCACAGACAGACGAATGCATAAAGCTGTGGTACATATATAAAATGGAATATTACTAAGCCATGAAAAGGAATGAAATTGGGTCATTTGTAGAGACGTCGATGGATCTAGAGACTGTCATACAGAGTGAAGTAAGTCAGAAAGAGAAAAACAAATCTGGTATATTCATGCATATATGTGGAACCTAGAAAAACTGTACAGATTAACCATTTTGCAAGGCATAAATAGAGCAACAGATGTAGACAACAAACGTATGGACAACAAGGGGGGAAAGCTGTTGGGGGGGTGGTGGTGGGAGGAGTTGAGAGACTGGGATTGGCATGTATACATTTATATGTATAAAATAGATAACCAATAAGAACCTGCTGTATAAAAATATAAAATAAAATTCAAAATTAAAAAGAAATAAAATTTAAAAAATAAAACAGAAAAAACAATTATTCCCTGCACATACATGTATTTATATGAATAAATTATTTCCATGCTTATATCTGTAAATACAAAAAAGAGGAATAAAATCTACCTTGAACCAAAAACGAAAAAGAGAAAAAAACACAGAACCCACCAGTTACACAGAGGAAAACCGTATCAGGGCACTTGCTCCAGTTGTAAACAATTCTGAAGTTGGTCAGTGGTGGGGAATCGTCTCCCATTCAGCCAGCAGCCCCCACGCAACAAGCGTCCTCATTGCAAAGCTGGGGCACCGTGCCGAGGCATCTGTGAGTAAACGTGAGCTGAGCCCCAGGCCAGTTGCTGCTGAACTATTCCCACCCGTCCCAGGTAAAACACCTGAATATATACAAGGACTTGAAAGCCTAGAGGAAGGGCCATAGAGCCACACGAGTGACAGCATGCCGGCCGACTTGGTGCCTGCAGGCCAGCCAGGATGGTCCTGGCCCTGGGTGCTCTTCTGGAAGATTTCCATTTCCCTGCCTGAGATACCCGTCCTGTCCCTGCCCCCACTGCTTTTTTCCTTCCTCACCTCTGCCCAGGGAGAAATTCCAGCAGCAGGTATGGGTGACACATCCTCTTCTTTAGCAGGTGGCAGCCTGGCAACTGCTGCAGAAAGTCCAGCAGAGCCCCACTCACACTGGGCCACCCACAAAGCCGTGGCCTCTCACTCCCTCCCACCAGCCCAGCCCCGAGACTGCTGACAGGGCAGAGAAAATGGCGTCAGGCACGGCTGCAGGGGCTCTTGCTGCCTGGAGTGGTATTTATATTGATCTCAACCCAGGCACACCTGGGGAGGGCTGGCTGGCACGGTAAGGCTGCCCAGGTCAGCCAATCATCACCCCTCAGGGGCTCACAGTTGCAGAAAATGGAACTTGCTGAACCGGCCAGGTCCAAGGAACAGGTGTGGGCTCCTGAGAGTCAGGATAGACAAGGGGCTGCAGCTTTGGCTTGTTTTCTAATCATTTTATCTGGCCCATGAGTGGGAGACAACTTCAAGAAAACCCTCTCCTAATGAGAGGAACCCAGGAGTCAGGGAAAGGAGGGGTGGGTGGTGGTTGGAGACAGAGGCCTGGTGTCCCGGGTGCAGTGGAAGTCTCTGGAAGACCAGGTGGAGGGAGGCCTCACGGAGTGATGCCCAGGGTCACAGACCTGTCGCAGCTGCTGTTTGTTAGTTCAAGTCCTGCTCTGAGGTGCTCTGTGTCAGCTCTGAGCGACAGGTGAGCTGGGGGTGCTCTGCAATGAGGGCTATGTGCACGGTTCCTGTGTGCCCAGCCCTGCCAGGGTACCTGCAAGGGTAGCTCTGTATCCTGGGAGGGGCCTGATCACAAGAGCCCCGTGGGCTGGGGTGGGGGTGGGGTACCTGCCCAGGTGAGCTCCATATTCTGCGATTGGTCTGACCACGAGAGCCCCATGGGCTGCTGGGGACCTGGTAAAGGATGTCAGGACAGTCAGTGAAGCCACTGAGGATATACCTCCAGTTGCTCCTAATTCCTACACCCTGCTGGTCATTCTACCAACCACCAGGACATGGTATTCTGTATTAGTCTTCAATGATGCCTTCTTTTGTATTCCATTAGTCCCAGAGTCACAAGAAATTTTGGCTTGTGAGTGGCAGGACTCAACATACAACTAAAACAATACTTCCGGGCCGTCTGGCCCCAAGGGTGCAAAAATTCCCACACCGTCTTTGGGGAAAGCTTAGCTAAAGACCTAAAAGTTCTACCTCTGGAAAAGGAAACCCTCCTTCAATATGCAGACGACATTCTGATCGCCAGCCCTACTAAGGAGGCCTCTGAACTACCAAGCCAATAAAGGATAGAAGTTGTCCAAGAAAAAGCTCAAATATCACAGACTGCGGTGACCTGCCTGGGCTTCATTCTCACACAAGGTCAGAGAAGCCCATCCCAGGAAAGGGAAGAAACCATTTTCAGCCTTACCCCTTTCTAAAACTAGAAGACAGCTTAGGGGTTCCTGGGGAGGCCAGGGTTTGCTGCTTCTGGATCCCTAACTACAGTCTACTAGCTGGGCCTCTATATGAAACACTGAAAGGAAAAGATGATGATCCTTTTGAATAGAATCCAGAAGTGGCCTTTCAAGAATGGAAAGAGCAGTCAATTCAGACCCTTGCCCTGGAACTCCCTAATTTAGCTAAACCCTTTGACCTTTACATTCCCGGTGAAAGGTGAATCGCCATTGGAGAATTAGTGCAAAAACTGGGACCACTTGAAATGGAACAATGCAAGAATGCCATCCAGGTAGGATAAACTACGGTCACTAAGGAGCTTGGCCCACTGCCACATCTGGTCAAGATACTGGCGGTATCTAAAAACCTGGAAATCAGCAGCCCAAAAGGCCACCTCCCTCCTACGGGAAAAGGACCCCACGTGGTGATCCTAACCACCAACCATGCCCTGAAGTTTCAGGGTTCGCTCCGTGGGCACACCGACCTCGAGTGAGGAGGCCCTCCAACTCCAACATCCAGAGAGATAACCGGGGGCAACAGGGCACCATGACGACTCGTGTGAACATCACTTGACCTGGAGTTTCTCTCATAAAACAACAAGAGTGTGTCCCAAAAGAGTAGACTACTGCTTGCAGGACTTACTGCACCCAGAGGGGAGCTAATAATCTTGGCGGGGGAACAGTATACCACACTGTCACCATAGAAAAGCCTACAGACACCGTGATGATGGTGGCCAATAAGACCGGCTGGACTCCTGTTTACTTCAAAAGGCTGTTGACTCAGTAACCATCATGGTCCTTATCACCACTGACCCTGGACTGTCTGGGAGTTGAGTGGGCAGGGCTCTGACACCTGGTGCTGTTTGTACGTTAATTCAGGGGCCTAATTGAAGAAAGCGCAGACTACTGGTCAGAGCATCTAGGCTGACAGAAACGGTCAGCCTAAGGTGGCCGAACAAATGTGGGGCGGGGTGAAACCGGCCCCCACAGCGTCTCTGCACATCTCTTTCCTGGACCCTTAAAGGTCATTAGAATCTATAACACTTCCAATGCTGGTGCTCAGGTGGACGAGCAGGGAGGCAGGGGTCCTGGGGACAATCAACGTCACCGGGAGGCTGCTGGGGAGAAGCTCTGACCCTCGCCCCAGGGTATGAGGGCTCCCAACTCAGCACTCAGCAGTTACAGAAGAAGGGTCTGCACCCTCAGCACTCCAAGAATGAGGAACGGGACAAAAGGCAGAGGAGGGGTTTGTCCCCAGCAAAGCCCATTAAAAATCCCTGGGAGATAAAAATAGAATCTGGGCAATAAAGTCAAGTCTAACCTTTTTTATCCTTTGTGCTTTGTCTAATTTCACGTGCTCCTAGGGTCCCGCATGCAGAGGTTCCACACCCGGCACTTCAGACCAGATTTCCTAGTGCAGAATGGCTGGGTCGACACCTCAGCTCCTGGGGCCCAGTGCAGACTCCACGATATAGAGCCTGAGCTACAGCCAACCCGGCCCTCGAGAGCTCTGCCGCCTCCCTCCCTCCCACTGACTCTGACAGGATCTCTACACAGCAGCCCAGCCCACAGCCCACGGGGTAGTGCATGCTCTCACCTCTCCATTCTCTGATCAAAATATAAAGTTTCCTTTGCTTGTGAACCAAACTCAGTCTCGATCTGTTGGCCCCAATGACACTGGGCAGGGGGACACTTGTTGGGGTCCACTCTGGAGGATCAGTAACAGAAATTGAGACTATTGTAACCTCAATGAACAGATGTGTGAGCCAAACTGTAGTTAACATAGAACAGTGTATAAGGCTCGGGTAAAATAAGATGTTTCTAACACTTCCATTTGATATTTCCATCACTTTTTATAAGCAAGTTCAGTGAAAAGGTTTGTCTTATTTGTCAGGTCAATATTAGAGAAACGAAGTAATTTCTTTCCAAGGATGTACATCTAATAATCTTGGTTAAACCTTCAATCTTGTTTTAAATGCTTTTCCATTGAAAATGATACCTCTCTTTCAGCTCCCCCATTTCTGAGAAGTATAAAATCTTATAATTTATTATTACCAAAGGGGAAAGGTGGGAGGAGGGATAAATTAACAGTTTGGAATTAACACATACACACTGCTATGTATAAAATAAATCATCAACAAGGAACTACTGTATAGCACAGGGAACTACACTCAACATTTTGCAATAACCTATAAGGGGAAATAATCTGAAAAAGAATAGATATTTTTATTGACATCATCTATCAATGATAGTTAAAGTGTAGCCTAAGGGAAGCTGGTGGTGAGTGCTTCTGACCCTGAAGACTTCAATCATCTAAAGTTTGGACTCTGCCTACTTCCCAAGGCCCTTAATGAACATATGTGTAGCCGTAGCTTAAAAACTTCCCCAGTTTGGGTTTCGGGGAGACACTGATTTTGAAAAAGCCCTGGTGTTCTCCTTACATGAATGGGACTCTTCCTACTGCTAAAACATGTCTGTCACACCCAGAGGATGGTATACCGTCTGATCGGGAAGAGTTTGGAAAAGGCATCTCATCTCCTCATCTCCTGGTGCTCGGGTTCACCCCTCCAGCGTCTTTACTAACAGTCTCCCCACTTGGAGATGTCAGCACTGTCAACATCCTGTTGCGTACAGTTTGGAATTTGTCCAGAGGATGAAGCGGAAGGATGAAGAACAATGAGAGACAAGTCCTAGGTGTTCAGACAGGCACATGTCACTCTAATTTCCAATCAGGAAGACGAATTGACCAAAGGCTAGGGTTGCCCATGGAAACAGTATAGGGCTTGAGGAAATCCCGCTGCTTTGTGGCCAGTTCCCATAAACACAAGTTGAACAATGGAACTCAGGGGCAGTAAAATTCACAAAACTGCAGAGTTGAAAATATCCATCACTGAAAAATGTCTTGAGGAAAGTCAGAGAAAAGGACTTGTAAGCAAGGGAGAATGGCAGGAAAGGGATTTGAGGAGGTAGAAAGGACTCGCCATTAAGCACAAGAAAAGGAGCTGAACATTGCCAACATTGCCAACATTGCAGTTGGCCAAAAAGGGTGTATGCGTTTTTTTCTGTATATATTCAAGAAAAGGGCATACACTTTTTTAGCCAACCAAACAGGTGGGCACTGGAAGTCAATACTACAAAAGATATCACTTCGCATCAGTCAGAAGAGCCATCCTCATAAAGCGTAAACAACAGAAATGCAGGACAGGGCAACGAGAAGAGGGAGCCCTGTGAGACTTATAGTGGAAATGTATATTGCCAACGGCCATTCTGGAGAAGTGTATTGTGTTTACTAAAGCATCTAAAAAATGAGCTACAGAGCATAGGGCACTTGCACTCATGGGCGTATATCTTGGGAAAAACAAAAATCGAGAGGACACAGGCACCCCAATGTTTACCCCCTCTCTGTTTAAAAGATCCTCGACTAGGATATAACTTAAATGTCTCTGGAGGGAAAAACTGGATAGAGATGTGGTACTTAGGTAGAGTGGAATATTATTCAGCCTGGAAATCAATGAAATATGGCCAGTTGTAACAACTCCGGAGGAGTTACGTATGATCATTCTAAGTGACAGAATTCAAAAAGAAAAAGACACATATCATAAGATATCACTTAAAGGTGGAATCCAAAATGGCTACACATGAAATAAATTACAAAACAAAAACATAGTCAAATATGTAGAAAACACGCATAAGGCTGCTAAACGGGAAAGGTGGGGAGGGGTGAGGCATCATCCAGGAGGTTGAAATTAGCAAAGATACCATTCCAAATACCAAACTGATAATCAACAAGGCCTACACAGTAGCTAAAAGAACTGCACTCAGCACACTCAAGTCACCGGAAAAGAATATATACGACTGGTAAGAATCTGAAAAAGAATTTATTGATGACTCTCTGTACGTGAATCAAGTGGATGTACAGCAGCAAGAAACAGAGCTTTGAAAATCAGCTGTAACCAATATAGTAATAAATTGAAAAAAATAAACGACAGAGAGACAGAGAAAACCTCTTACAACTTTTCCTCAGGGACGGTGATGCAACATGGATTGAACACATCTAGACCCACAGCAGGATGAGACATAAGGCTGGAAACTGTTTGCGCTAAGAGGAATGTGAGGTTGGGTGAGGAAATGCACACCCTTTAAAGTAATACTACCTGGTACCCATTCAATGGGTCCCAAATCTGCAGGTTCAAGGGATCTTCCTACAGCTAAAACATGCATGGAAAACCCAGAGGACTGTACACCATGTGATCGGGAGATGTGTCTAAAATGCACCTCATTTATCCTCTCCTGGTGCTCCTGTTCACCATTCCAGCCATGTTACTTAGAATCTCCCCACTTGGAGAATCAGCACATTTAAACTTCTGTTTCACACATTTTGCAAATTGTGAGGAGGATGAACGGGAAGAGGGGGAACCAATGAGAGAATAGTTGTAGGGGTTTGGACGGGCACATATCACTCTAATTTCCCATTAAGAATAAGAATTAAAGAAAGGCTCAGCCTGCCTCGCCGGAGCCAAAATAGGGCCTGAAGCAATCCTGCGGGTTTGAGGCCAGCTCACAAAAGAGCAACTTAAAAAATGGAGCTCAGGGTCACTGCAATTCACAAACCTGCAGAGTTATAAATGAAAACTAATGTCCAAAAATATGTTGAGGTAAGGCAAAGAAGAGGATCTGAATGCAAGACAGAATTGCAAGAAACAGATTTCAAGAGATAGATTGGACTCGTCTTTAATGCACATGAAAAGCGGCAGAATTTCGACAATGATGCAGTTGGCCCAAAAGGGCGTATGCGTTTTTTCCTGATTATATCCAGGAAAAAACGCATACGCACTTTATGGGCAACGAAGCAAGTAAGCAATGCAAATGTGCACAACAAAGAAGTCTCACTTCCCACCGGTCAAAAGGGCCATCCTAAAAAAGTGTAAAATCCAGAAAGGCAGGACAGGCCATGGAGAACAGGGAGCCTTTATACGCTGATGGGCAGTGTGTGAACTGCCGAGAGCCACTCTGGAGAAGTGTATGGTGGTTCCTAAATCATCTAAAAAACAGAGCTACAGAGCATAGGACACTTCCAATCATGGGAGTATATCTAGGGAAGTCTAAAAATCAACAAGACACAAGCACACCACAGTTTAGGGCTACTCTGTTTACAAGAACCTCAACTTCAGTACACCTTAAATATCCCAGGAAAGAGAACAATGGATAAAGAAGATGTGGTACTTATGTACAATGGAATATCTCTTCACCATGAAATCAATGTAATAAGGCTAGTAGAAGGATAAAGAGTGGATTTAGGTCCGATAATACTACTTGAAATAAGTCAAACAGAAAAAGAAACATATCATAAGATATCACTTATAGAGGGAGGGTAAATATGGCTGCACAAGAAATGAATTACAGAACAGAACAGTGTCTCACATTTAGAAAACACACTTATGTCAGCTTAAGGGGAAAGGAGAGGTAGGGTGATGCATAAAACCAGAGTTTGAAATTAGCACAGATACCGTTCAATAAACCAAATAGGTATTAGACAAGATCTACACCTTGCTCAATGAACTGGCCTCAACACACCCTATACACCGCAGAGAAATATATCTGAGTAATAAGAATCTTAAAACCCATGTATTGATATATCTCCATAAGGGAATCAAGTGTGTGCAGAGCGGCACAAACACAGCAGTGAAAATGAGCTAAACCCCATTATAGAAATAAATTTTAAAAAGAAAACACTGAAACAATGAAAGAGAGAAAAATTCTTACAAAATTCGCTCAGGGGCTGTGATGCAACCTGGATTGCAACCTGGATTGACCACATATAAACCCACAGCTGGATAAGACATAAGGCTGGACACTTGGGGCTGAGAGGATTGGTGAGCTTTGGTGAGCAACTGCCGAAAGTTTAATGCAATACTTCATGCTACTCAGTCCAAGGGTCCCAACACTCCAGGTTGAAGGGAATCTTCCTACAGCTAAACCATGCTTGGGAAACCCAGCGACTGGTATACCATATGATCGGGAAAGGTTTCTAAAACGCACCTCATTTTTCCTCTCCTGGGGCTGCGGATCGACATTCCAGCCGCTTTACTAACAACATCCCCACATGGAGTCAATGCCTTTAAGTTCTGGTATCGCACAGTCTGCAGTTAGTGTGGAGGATGAATGGGAATAGGGGGAACCAGTGAGAAAAAAGCTGTAGCGGTTTCAATGGGCACATGTCACTCTAATGCCACATCAGTAAGAAGAATTAACCAAAGGCACAGCAAGGTGCCCCAGAAGAAAAATAGGGCTTCAAGGAATCCTGTGGTTATGGGGCAAGACCACAAAAATAAGAGCTGAAAAGTGGGGCTAAGGGCCACCGCAATTCAAAAACCTGCAGAGTTATAAAGGCCAACTATTTTCAAAAAATATATTGAGGTAAGGCTATGAAGAGACATTGAAAGCAAGGCAGAAGTGCAGGAAACCGATTTCAGGAGGTAGACTGGAATTGCATTGAAAACATATGAAGAGAGTCAGAACCTCGACAATGATGCACTTGGCCAAAAAGGGCGTATGTGTTTTTTCCTGAATATATTCAGGAAAAAACGCATACACACTTTTTGGCCAACCAAGCAAGCTTGCAAAGGAAATCTGCACTACAATGAAGTCTCACTTCCCCCCGGTCAAAAGGGCCATCTGAAAAAAGTGTAAAATCCATAAAGGCACGACAGGGCATGGAGAACTGGGAGCCTTCTTATGCTGATGGGCGGGATGGAAATTGCCAACAGCCACTCGGGAGAAGTGTATGGTGTTTCCTGAAACATCTAAAAAACAAAGCAACAGAGCCTAGGGCACTTCCACTTATGGTCCTATAGATTAGGGAAATTAAAATTAAAAAGACACAGCCACCCCAAAGTTTGGGACGGCTCTGTTTACAAGAACCTCGTTTACGGTACAAGTTCAATATCGCAGAAAGTGAAAAATGGATAAAGAAGTTGTGGTACTTACGTACAATGCAATATCACTCAGCAATGAAATCTATGTCATCAGGCCCTTAGCAGCACAATGAGTGGATTCAGGTATGATGATTCTAACTGAAATAAGTCACACAGAAAAAGAAACATCATAAGATATCAGTAATACACGGAATGTAAACTTGGCTACTCAGGAACTGAATTACAGAACAGAACAGGGTCTCCAATTTAGAAAACCAACTTATGCTTGCTTAAGGGTAAAGGTGAGTTGGGGTGCTGCATAAAACCAGAGATTGAAATGAGCACAGATAAAGTTCCTTAAGCCAAATATGGAATAGACAAGAGCTACTCCTTGCTCAACGAAATGGACTCAACACCCCATATTAAACGCCAAAGAATATACCTGACTAGTAAGAATCTTAAAACGTATGGATGGCTATGTCTGAAAGAGAATCAAGCGTGTGTACAGGGACATAAACGCAGCAGTGATAGGATTGGAGAGGTTCGGTGAGCAAATGAAGACCCTTTGAAGTCATATTGCATGGTACCCATTCCACGGGTTTCAACTACCCAGGTTTAAGGTATTCTTCCTTCAGCTAAAACATGCATGTGGAACCTAGAGTATGATCAACCATGTGATCGGGGGACGTGTTCAAATATGTCTCAGTTTTCGTACCCTGGTACTCGGGTGCAACATTCCAGACGCTTTACTAACACTCTCCCGACTTGGAGAGTCAGTCCCTTTAACCTCCTGTTTGGCCCAGTTTGCAATTTCTGCGGAAGATGAACAGGAATAGCGAGAACCAATGAGAGACTAGCTGGAGGTGTCTGGACGGGCAAATTTAACTCTCATTTCCCACCAGGAAGAGGAAATAACCAAAGGCTCAGCGTGCCGTGCCGGAACCAGATTAGGGCCTGAAGCCATCCTGCGGTGTTGCGGCCAGGTCACAAGAAAGCGAGTTGAAGAAAGGAGCTCAGGGGCACTGTAATTCACAAACCTGCAGAGTTATAAATGACAGCTATCGTCCAAAAATATACTGAAGTAAGGCTGCCAAAAGGAGTTGAAAGCGGGGCAGAATTGCAGGAAACCGATTTCAGGATGTAGACTGGAATTGCATTGAAAGCATAGGAAAAGAGGCAGAAGGTCCACAAGAATGCACTTGGCCAAAAAGCGCTTATGCGTTTTTTCCTGAATATATTCAGGAAAAAACGCATACGCCCTTTTTGGCCAACCAAGCAAGCTTGCAAAGGAAATCTGCACTACAATGAAGTCTCACTTCCCCCCGGTCAAAAGGGCCATCTGAAAAAAGTGTAAAATCCAGAAAGGCAGGACAGGCCATGGAGAACTGGGAGCCTTGTTATGCTGATGGGCGGGATGTAAATTGCCAACAGACACTCGGGAGAAGTGTATGGTGTTTCCTGAAACATCTAAAAAACAAAGCAACAGAGCCTAGGGCACTTCCACTTATGGTCCTATAGCTTAGGGAAATTAAAATCAAAAAGATACAGCCACCCCAATGTTTGGGACGCCTCTGTTTACAAGAACCTCGTTTACCGTACAAGTTCAATATCACAGAAAGTGAAAAATGGATAAAGAACTTGTGGTACTTACGTACAATGCAGTATCACTCAGCAGTGAAATCTATGTCATCAGGCCCGTAGCAGCACAATGAGTGGATTCAGGTACGATGATTCTAACTGAAATAAGTCACACAGAAAAAGAAACATCATAAGATATCAGTAATACACGGAATGTAAACTTGGCTACACAGGAACTGAATTACAGAACAGAACAGGGTCTCAAATTTAGAAAACCAACTTATGCTTGTTTAAGGGTAAAGGTGAGTTGGGGTGCTGCATAAAACCAGAGATTGAAATGAGCACAGATAAAGTTCCTTAAGCCAAATATGGAATAGACAAGAGCTACTCCTTGCTCAACGAAATGGACTCAACACCGCATATTAAACGCCTAAGAATGTACCTGACTCTTAAGTATCTTAAAACCTATGGATTGCTATGTCTCCGAAAGAGAATCAAGCATGTGTACAGGGACATAAACGCAGCAGTGATAGGATTGGAGAGGTTCGGTGAGCAAATGAAGACCCTTTGAAGTCATATTGCATGGTACCCATTCCACGGGTTTCAACTACCCAGGTTTAAGGTATTCTTCCTTCAGCTAAAACATGCATGTGGAACCTAGAGTATGATCAACCATGTGATCGGGAGACGTGTTCAAATATGTCTCAGTTTTCGTACCCTGGTACTCGGGTGCAACATTCCAGACGCTTTACTAACACTCTCCCGACTTGGAGAGTCAGTCCCTTTAACCTCCTGTTTGGCCCAGTTTGCAATTTCTGCGGAAGATGAACAGGAATAGCGAGAACCAATGAGAGACTAGCTGGAGGTGTCTGGACGGGCAAATTTAACTCTCATTTCCCACCAGGAAGAGGAAATAACCAAAGGCTCAGCGTGCCGTGCCGGAACCAGATTAGGGCCTGAAGCCATCCTGCGCTGTTGCGGCCAGCTCACAAGAAAACGAGTTGAAGAAAGGAGCTCAGGGGCACTGTAATTCACAAACCTGCAGAGTTATAAATGACAACTATCGTCCAAAAATATACTGAAGTAAGGCTGCCAAGAGGACTTGAAAGCGGGGCAGAATTGCAGGAAACCGATTTCAGAAGGTAGACTGGAATTGCATTGAAAGCATAGGAAAAGAGGCAGAACGTCCACAATGATGCACTTGGCCAAAAAGGGCGTATGCGTTTTTTCCTGAATATATTCAGGAAAAAACGCATACGCCCTTTTTGGCCAACCAAGCAAGCTTGCAAAGGAAATCTGCACTACAATGAAGTCTCACTTCCCCCCGGTCAAAAGGTCCATCTGCAAAAAGTGTAAAATCCAGAAAGGCAGGACAGGCCCTGGAGAACTGGTAGCCTTGTTATGCTGATGGGCGGGATGTAAATTGCCAACAGACACTCGGGAGAAGTGTATGGTGTTTCCTGAAACATCTAAAAAACAAAGCAACAGAGCCTAGGGCACTTCCACTTATGGTCCTATAGCTTAGGGAAATTAAAATCAAAAAGATACAGCCACCCCAATGTTTGGGACGCCTCTGTTTACAAGAACCTCGTTTACCGTACAAGTTCAATATCACAGAAAGTGAAAAATGGATAAAGAACTTGTGGTACTTACGTACAATGCAGTATCACTCAGCAATGAAATCTATGTCATCAGGCCCGTAGCAGCATAATGAGTGGATTCAGGTACGATGATTCTAACTGAAATAAGTCACACAGAAACAGAAACATCATAAGATATCACTAACACACGGAATGTAAACTTGGCTACACAGGAACTGAATTACAGAACAGAACAGGGTCTCAAATTTAGAAAACCAACTTATGCTTGTTTAAGGGGAAAGGTGAGTTGGGGTGCTGCATAAAACCAGAGATTGAAATGAGCACAGATAAAGTTCCTTAAGCCAAATATGGAATAGACAAGAGCTACTCCTTGCTCAACGAAATGGACTCAACACCGCATATTAAACGCCTAAGAATGTACCTCACTAGTAAGTATCTTAAAGCCTATGGATTGCTATGTCTCCGAAAGAGAATCAAGCATGTGTACAGGGGCATAAACTCAGCAGTGATAGGATTGGAGAGGTTCGGTGAGCAAATGAAGACCCTTTGAAGTCATATTGCATGGTACCCATTCCATGGGTCTCAACTCTCCAGGTTTAAGAGATTCTTCCTTCAGCTAAAACATGCATGTGGAACCCAGAGTATGATCCACCGTGTGATCGAGAAACGTGTTCAAATGTGTCTCACTTTTCGTTCCCTGGTACTCGGGTGCAACATTCCAGACGCTTTACTAACACTCTCCCAACTTGGAGAGTCAGTCCCTTTAACCTCCTGTTTGGCCCAGTTTGCAATTTCTGCGGAAGATGAACAGGAATAGCGAGAACCAATGAGAGACTAGCTGGAGGTGTCTGGACGGGCAAATTTAACTCTCATTTCCCACAGGGAAGAGGAATAAACCAAAGGCTCAGCATGCCGTGCCGGAACCAGATTAGGGCCTGAAGCAATCCTGCGGTGTTGTGGCCAGCTCAAAAGAAAGCGAGTTGAAGAAAGGAGCTCAGGGGCACTGTAATTCACAAACCTGCAGATTTATAAATGACAGCTATTGTCCGAAAATATACTGAAGTAGGGCTGCCAAAAGGAGTTGAAAGCGGGGCAGAATTGCAGGAAACCGATTTCAGGAGGAATCGGAATTGGATTGCATTTAAAACACAGGAAAAGAGGAAGAACGTCGACAATGATGCACTTGGCCAAAAAGGGCGTATGTGTTTTTTCCTGAATATATTCAGGAGAAAACTCATACGCCCTTTTTGGCCAACCAAGCAAGCTTGCAAAGGAAATCTGCACTACAATGAAGTCTCACTTCCCCCCGGTCAAAAGGGCCATCTGAAAAAAGTGTAAAATCCAGAAAGGCAGAACAGGCCACGGAGAACTGGGAGCCTTGTTATGCTGATGGGCGGGATGTAAATTCCCAACAGCAGCTCTGTAGAAGTGTATGGTGTTTCCTGAAACATCTAAAAAACAAAGCAACAGAGCCTAGGGCACTTCCACTTATGGTCCTATAGCTTAGGGAAATTAAAATCAAAAAGACACAGCCACCCCAAAATTTGGGACGGCTCTTTTTACAGGAATCTCTTCTGCGGCACAAGTTAAATATCCCAGAGAGCAAATAATGGATAAAGAAGTTGCGGTACTTATGTACAACAGAATACCACTCAGCAATGTAATCTATGTCACCAGGCCCGTACCAGCATAATGAGTGGATTGAGGCACGATGATTCTAAGTGAAATAAGTCACACAGAAAAAGAAACATCATAAGGTATCACTAATACGTGGAATGTGAACTTGGCTACACATGAACTGAATTACAAAACAGAACAGGGTCTCAAATTTAGAAAACCAACTTATGCTTGCTTAAGGGGGAAGGTGAGTTGGGGTGCTGCATAAAAGCAGAGTTTGAAATTAGCACAGATACCGTTCCATAAGCCAAATATGTAATAGACAAGACCTACCCCTTGCTCAACGAAATGGATTCAACAATGAGGTATCACCTCACACCTGGTAGAATAGGCATCATAGAAAATCTACAAACAAATAATGCTGGAAAGGGTGTGGAGAAAAGGAACCCTCTTCCACTATTGTTGGGAATATAAATTGATACAGTCATTATGGAGAACAATATGGAATTTCTTAAGAAACTAACAATAGAATTACCATATGATACAGCAATCCCAGTACTGGACATATACCCAGACAAAACCATAAATCAAAAAGAGTCATTCACCGCAATGTTCATTGCATCACTATTTACAATATCGAGGTAATGGAAGCAACCTAAATGCCCACAGACAGACGAATGCATAAAGCTGTGGTACATATATAAAATGGAATATTACTAAGCCATGAAAAGGAATGAAATTGGGTCATTTGTAGAGACGTCGATGGATCTAGAGACTGTCATACAGAGTGAAGTAAGTCAGAAAGAGAAAAACAAATCTGGTATATTCATGCATATATGTGGAACCTAGAAAAACTGTACAGATTAACCATTTTGCAAGGCATAAATAGAGCAACAGATGTAGACAACAAACGTATGGACAACAAGGGGGGAAAGCTGTTGGGGGGGTGGTGGTGGGAGGAGTTGAGAGACTGGGATTGGCATGTATACATTTATATGTATAAAATAGATAACCAATAAGAACCTGCTGTATAAAAATATAAAATAAAATTCAAAATTAAAAAGAAATAAAATTTAAAAAATAAAACAGAAAAAACAATTATTCCCTGCACATACATGTATTTATATGAATAAATTATTTCCATGCTTATATCTGTAAATACAAAAAAGAGGAATAAAATCTACCTTGAACCAAAAACGAAAAAGAGAAAAAAACACAGAACCCACCAGTTACACAGAGGAAAACCGTATCAGGGCACTTGCTCCAGTTGTAAACAATTCTGAAGTTGGTCAGTGGTGGGGAATCGTCTCCCATTCAGCCAGCAGCCCCCACGCAACAAGCGTCCTCATTGCAAAGCTGGGGCACCGTGCCGAGGCATCTGTGAGTAAACGTGAGCTGAGCCCCAGGCCAGTTGCTGCTGAACTATTCCCACCCGTCCCAGGTAAAACACCTGAATATATACAAGGACTTGAAAGCCTAGAGGAAGGGCCATAGAGCCACACGAGTGACAGCATGCCGGCCGACTTGGTGCCTGCAGGCCAGCCAGGATGGTCCTGGCCCTGGGTGCTCTTCTGGAAGATTTCCATTTCCCTGCCTGAGATACCCGTCCTGTCCCTGCCCCCACTGCTTTTTTCCTTCCTCACCTCTGCCCAGGGAGAAATTCCAGCAGCAGGTATGGGTGACACATCCTCTTCTTTAGCAGGTGGCAGCCTGGCAACTGCTGCAGAAAGTCCAGCAGAGCCCCACTCACACTGGGCCACCCACAAAGCCGTGGCCTCTCACTCCCTCCCACCAGCCCAGCCCCGAGACTGCTGACAGGGCAGAGAAAATGGCGTCAGGCACGGCTGCAGGGGCTCTTGCTGCCTGGAGTGGTATTTATATTGATCTCAACCCAGGCACACCTGGGGAGGGCTGGCCGGCACGGTAAGGCTGCCCAGGTCAGCCAATCATCACCCCTCAGGGGCTCACAGTTGCAGAAAATGGAACTTGCTGAACCGGCCAGGTCCAAGGAACAGGTGTGGGCTCCTGAGAGTCAGGATAGACAAGGGGCTGCAGCTTTGGCTTGTTTTCTAATCATTTTATCTGGCCCATGAGTGGGAGACAACTTCAAGAAAACCCTCTCCTAATGAGAGGAACCCAGGAGTCAGGGAAAGGAGGGGTGGGTGGTGGTTGGAGACAGAGGCCTGGTGCCCCGGGTGCAGTGGAAGTCTCTGGAAGACCAGGTGGAGGGAGGCCTCACGGAGTGATGCCCAGGGTCACAGACCTGTCGCAGCTGCTGTTTGTTAGTTCAAGTCCTGCTCTGAGGTGCTCTGTGTCAGCTCTGAGCGACAGGTGAGCTGGGGGTGCTCTGCAATGAGGGCTATGTGCACGGTTCCTGTGTGCCCAGCCCTGCCAGGGTACCTGCAAGGGTAGCTCTGTATCCTGGGAGGGGCCTGATCACAAGAGCCCCGTGGGCTGGGGTGGGGGTGGGGTACCTGCCCAGGTGAGCTCCATATTCTGCGATTGGTCTGACCACGAGAGCCCCATGGGCTGCTGGGGACCTGGTAAAGGATGTCAGGACAGTCAGTGAAGCCACCGAGGATATACCTCCAGTTGCTCCTAATTCCTACACCCTGCTGGTCATTCTACCAACCACCAGGACATGGTATTCTGTATTAGTCTTCAATGATGCCTTCTTTTGTATTCCATTAGTCCCAGAGTCACAAGAAATTTTGGCTTGTGAGTGGCAGGACTCAACATACAACTAAAACAATACTTCCGGGCCGTCTGGCCCCAAGGGTGCAAAAATTCCCACACCGTCTTTGGGGAAAGCTTAGCTAAAGACCTAAAAGTTCTACCTCTGGAAAAGGAAACCCTCCTTCAATATGCAGATGACATTCTGATCGCCAGCCCTACTAAGGAGGCCTCTGAACTACCAAGCCAATAAAGGATAGAAGTTGTCCAAGAAAAAGCTCAAATATCACAGACTGCGGTGACCTGCCTGGGCTTCATTCTCACACAAGGTCAGAGAAGCCCATCCCAGGAAAGGGAAGAAACCATTTTCAGCCTTACCCCTTTCTAAAACTAGAAGACAGCTTAGGGGTTCCTGGGGAGGCCAGGGTTTGCTGCTTCTGGATCCCTAACTACAGTCTACTAGCTGGGCCTCTATATGAAACACTGAAAGGAAAAGATGATGATCCTTTTGAATAGAATCCAGAAGTGGCCTTTCAAGAATGGAAAGAGCAGTCAATTCAGACCCTTGCCCTGGAACTCCCTAATTTAGCTAAACCCTTTGACCTTTACATTCCCAGTGAAAGGTGAATGCCATTGGAGAATTAGTGCAAAAACTGGGACCACTTGAAATGGAACAATGCAAGAATGCCATCCAGGTAGGATAAACTACGGTCACTAAGGAGCTTGGCCCACTGCCACATCTGGCCAAGATACTGGCGGTATCTAAAAACCTGGAAATCAGCAGCCCAAAAGGCCACCTCCCTCCTACGGGAAAAGGACCCCACGTGGTGATCCTAACCACCAACCATGCCCTGAAGTTTCAGGGTTCGCTCCGTGGGCACACCGACCTCGAGTGAGGAGGCCCTCCAACTCCAACATCCAGAGAGATAACCGGGGGCAACAGGGCACCATGACGACTCGTGTGAACATCACTTGACCTGGAGTTTCTCTCATAAAACAACAAGAGTGTGTCCCAAAAGAGTAGACTACTGCTTGCAGGACTTACTGCACCCAGAGGGGAGCTAATAATCTTGGCGGGGGAACAGTATACCACACTGTCACCATAGAAAAGCCTACAGACACCGTGATGATGGTGGCCAATAAGACCGGCTGGACTCCTGTTTACTTCAAAAGGCTGTTGACTCAGTAACCATCATGGTCCTTATCACCACTGACCCTGGACTGTCTGGGAGTTGAGCGGGCAGGGCTCTGACACCTGGTGCTGTTTGTACGTTAATTCAGGGGCCTAATTGAAGAAAGCGCAGACTACTGGTCAGAGCATCTAGGCTGGCAGAAACGGTCAGCCTAAGGTGGCCGAACAAATGTGGGGCGGGGTGAAACCGGCCCCCACAGCGTCTC
Organism: Globicephala melas; assembly: GCF_963455315.2. Classification (NCBI taxonomy): domain Eukaryota; kingdom Metazoa; phylum Chordata; class Mammalia; order Artiodactyla; family Delphinidae; genus Globicephala; species Globicephala melas. Next base: position 325,469 of record NW_027207425.1, on the reverse strand, counting down.
TGCACATCTCTTTCCTGGACCCTTAAAGGTCATTAGAATCTATAACACTTCCAATGCTGGTGCTCAGGTGGACGAGCAGGGAGGCAGGGGTCCTGGGGACAATCAACGTCACCGGGAGGCTGCTGGGGAGAAGCTCTGACCCTCGCCCCAGGGTATGAGGGCTCCCAACTCAGCACTCAGCAGTTACAGAAGAAGGGTCTGCACCCTCAGCACTCCAAGAATGAGGAACGGGACAAAAGGCAGAGGAGGGGTTTGTCCCCAGCAAAGCCCATTAAAAATCCCTGGGAGATAAAAATAGAATCTGGGCAATAAAGTCAAGTCTAACCTTTTTTATCCTTTGTGCTTTGTCTAATTTCACGTGCTCCTAGGGTCCCGCATGCAGAGGTTCCACACCCGGCACTTCAGACCAGATTTCCTAGTGCAGAATGGCTGGGTCGACACCTCAGCTCCTGGGGCCCAGTGCAGACTCCACGATATAGAGCCTGAGCTACAGCCAACCCGGCCCTCGAGAGCTCTGCCGCCTCCCTCCCTCCCACTGACTCTGACAGGATCTCTACACAGCAGCCCAGCCCACAGCCCACGGGGTAGTGCATGCTCTCACCTCTCCATTCTCTGATCAAAATATAAAGTTTCCTTTGCTTGTGAACCAAACTCAGTCTCGATCTGTTGGCCCCAATGACACTGGGCAGGGGGACACTTGTTGGGGTCCACTCTGGAGGATCAGTAACAGAAATTGAGACTATTGTAACCTCAATGAACAGATGTGTGAGCCAAACTGTAGTTAACATAGAACAGTGTATAAGGCTCGGGTAAAATAAGATGTTTCTAACACTTCCATTTGATATTTCCATCACTTTTTATAAGCAAGTTCAGTGAAAAGGTTTGTCTTATTCGTCAGGTCAATATTAGAGAAACGAAGTGATTTCTTTCCAAGGATGTACATCTAATAATCTTGGTTAAACCTTCAATCTTGTTTTAAATGCTTTTCCATTGAAAATGATACCTCTCTTTCAGCTCCCCCATTTCTGAGAAGTATAAAATCTTATAATTTATTATTACCAAAGGGGAAAGGTGGGAGGAGGGATAAATTAACAGTTTGGAATTAACACATACACACTGCTATGTATAAAATAAATCATCAACAAGGAACTACTGTATAGCACAGGGAACTACACTCAACATTTTGCAATAACCTATAAGGGGAAATAATCTGAAAAAGAATAGATATTTTTATTGACATCATCTATCAATGATAGTTAAAGTGTAGCCTAAGGGAAGCTGGTGGTGAGTGCTTCTGACCCTGAAGACTTCAATCATCTAAAGTTTGGACTCTGCCTACTTCCCAAGGCCCTTAATGAACATATGTGTAGCCGTAGCTTAAAAACTTCCCCAGTTTGGGTTTCGGGGAGACACTGATTTTGAAAAAGCCCTGGTGTTCTCCTTACATGAATGGGACTCTTCCTACTGCTAAAACATGTCTGTCACACCCAGAGGATGGTATACCGTCTGATCGGGAAGAGTTTGGAAAAGGCATCTCATCTCCTCATCTCCTGGTGCTCGGGTTCACCCCTCCAGCGTCTTTACTAACAGTCTCCCCACTTGGAGATGTCAGCACTGTCAACATCCTGTTGCGTACAGTTTGGAATTTGTCCAGAGGATGAAGCGGAAGGATGAAGAACAATGAGAGACAAGTCCTAGGTGTTCAGACAGGCACATGTCACTCTAATTTCCAATCAGGAAGACGAATTGACCAAAGGCTAGGGTTGCCCATGGAAACAGTATAGGGCTTGAGGAAATCCCGCTGCTTTGTGGCCAGTTCCCATAAACACAAGTTGAACAATGGAACTCAGGGGCAGTAAAATTCACAAAACTGCAGAGTTGAAAATATCCATCACTGAAAAATGTCTTGAGGAAAGTCAGAGAAAAGGACTTGTAAGCAAGGGAGAATGGCAGGAAAGGGATTTGAGGAGGTAGAAAGGACTCGCCATTAAGCACAAGAAAAGGAGCTGAACATTGCCAACATTGCCAACATTGCAGTTGGCCAAAAAGGGTGTATGCGTTTTTTTCTGTATATATTCAAGAAAAGGGCATACACTTTTTTAGCCAACCAAACAGGTGGGCACTGGAAGTCAATACTACAAAAGATATCACTTCGCATCAGTCAGAAGAGCCATCCTCATAAAGCGTAAACAACAGAAATGCAGGACAGGGCAACGAGAAGAGGGAGCCCTGTGAGACTTATAGTGGAAATGTATATTGCCAACGGCCATTCTGGAGAAGTGTATTGTGTTTACTAAAGCATCTAAAAAATGAGCTACAGAGCATAGGGCACTTGCACTCATGGGCGTATATCTTGGGAAAAACAAAAATCGAGAGGACACAGGCACCCCAATGTTTACCCCCTCTCTGTTTAAAAGATCCTCGACTAGGATATAACTTAAATGTCTCTGGAGGGAAAAACTGGATAGAGATGTGGTACTTAGGTAGAGTGGAATATTATTCAGCCTGGAAATCAATGAAATATGGCCAGTTGTAACAACTCCGGAGGAGTTACGTATGATCATTCTAAGTGACAGAATTCAAAAAGAAAAAGACACATATCATAAGATATCACTTAAAGGTGGAATCCAAAATGGCTACACATGAAATAAATTACAAAACAAAAACATAGTCAAATATGTAGAAAACACGCATAAGGCTGCTAAACGGGAAAGGTGGGGAGGGGTGAGGCATCATCCAGGAGGTTGAAATTAGCAAAGATACCATTCCAAATACCAAACTGATAATCAACAAGGCCTACACAGTAGCTAAAAGAACTGCACTCAGCACACTCAAGTCACCGGAAAAGAATATATACGACTGGTAAGAATCTGAAAAAGAATTTATTGATGACTCTCTGTACGTGAATCAAGTGGATGTACAGCAGCAAGAAACAGAGCTTTGAAAATCAGCTGTAACCAATATAGTAATAAATTGAAAAAAATAAACGACAGAGAGACAGAGAAAACCTCTTACAACTTTTCCTCAGGGACGGTGATGCAACATGGATTGAACACATCTAGACCCACAGCAGGATGAGACATAAGGCTGGAAACTGTTTGCGCTAAGAGGAATGTGAGGTTGGGTGAGGAAATGCACACCCTTTAAAGTAATACTACCTGGTACCCATTCAATGGGTCCCAAATCTGCAGGTTCAAGGGATCTTCCTACAGCTAAAACATGCATGGAAAACCCAGAGGACTGTACACCATGTGATCGGGAGATGTGTCTAAAATGCACCTCATTTATCCTCTCCTGGTGCTCCTGTTCACCATTCCAGCCATGTTACTTAGAATCTCCCCACTTGGAGAATCAGCACATTTAAACTTCTGTTTCACACATTTTGCAAATTGTGAGGAGGATGAACGGGAAGAGGGGGAACCAATGAGAGAATAGTTGTAGGGGTTTGGACGGGCACATATCACTCTAATTTCCCATTAAGAATAAGAATTAAAGAAAGGCTCAGCCTGCCTCGCCGGAGCCAAAATAGGGCCTGAAGCAATCCTGCGGGTTTGAGGCCAGCTCACAAAAGAGCAACTTAAAAAATGGAGCTCAGGGTCACTGCAATTCACAAACCTGCAGAGTTATAAATGAAAACTAATGTCCAAAAATATGTTGAGGTAAGGCAAAGAAGAGGATCTGAATGCAAGACAGAATTGCAAGAAACAGATTTCAAGAGATAGATTGGACTCGTCTTTAATGCACATGAAAAGCGGCAGAATTTCGACAATGATGCAGTTGGCCCAAAAGGGCGTATGCGTTTTTTCCTGATTATATCCAGGAAAAAACGCATACGCACTTTATGGGCAACGAAGCAAGTAAGCAATGCAAATGTGCACAACAAAGAAGTCTCACTTCCCACCGGTCAAAAGGGCCATCCTAAAAAAGTGTAAAATCCAGAAAGGCAGGACAGGCCATGGAGAACAGGGAGCCTTTATACGCTGATGGGCAGTGTGTGAACTGCCGAGAGCCACTCTGGAGAAGTGTATGGTGGTTCCTAAATCATCTAAAAAACAGAGCTACAGAGCATAGGACACTTCCAATCATGGGAGTATATCTAGGGAAGTCTAAAAATCAACAAGACACAAGCACACCACAGTTTAGGGCTACTCTGTTTACAAGAACCTCAACTTCAGTACACCTTAAATATCCCAGGAAAGAGAACAATGGATAAAGAAGATGTGGTACTTATGTACAATGGAATATCTCTTCACCATGAAATCAATGTAATAAGGCTAGTAGAAGGATAAAGAGTGGATTTAGGTCCGATAATACTACTTGAAATAAGTCAAACAGAAAAAGAAACATATCATAAGATATCACTTATAGAGGGAGGGTAAATATGGCTGCACAAGAAATGAATTACAGAACAGAACAGTGTCTCACATTTAGAAAACACACTTATGTCAGCTTAAGGGGAAAGGAGAGGTAGGGTGATGCATAAAACCAGAGTTTGAAATTAGCACAGATACCATTCAATAAACCAAATAGGTATTAGACAAGATCTACACCTTGCTCAATGAACTGGCCTCAACACACCCTATACACCGCAGAGAAATATATCTGAGTAATAAGAATCTTAAAACCCATGTATTGATATATCTCCATAAGGGAATCAAGTGTGTGCAGAGCGGCACAAACACAGCAGTGAAAATGAGCTAAACCCCATTATAGAAATAAATTTTAAAAAGAAAACGCTGAAACAATGAAAGAGAGAAAAATTCTTACAAAATTCGCTCAGGGGCTGTGATGCAACCTGGATTGCAACCTGGATTGACCACATATAAACCCACAGCTGGATAAGACATAAGGCTGGACACTTGGGGCTGAGAGGATTGGTGAGCTTTGGTGAGCAACTGCCGAAAGTTTAATGCAATACTTCATGCTACTCAGTCCAAGGGTCCCAACACTCCAGGTTGAAGGGAATCTTCCTACAGCTAAACCATGCTTGGGAAACCCAGCGACTGGTATACCATATGATCGGGAAAGGTTTCTAAAACGCACCTCATTTTTCCTCTCCTGGGGCTGCGGATCGACATTCCAGCCGCTTTACTAACAACATCCCCACATGGAGTCAATGCCTTTAAGTTCTGGTATCGCACAGTCTGCAAGTGTGGAGGATGAATGGGAATAGGGGGAACCAGTGAGAAACAAGCTGTAGCGGTTTCAATGGGCACATGTCACTCTAACGCCACATCAGTAAGAAGAATTAACCAAAGGCACAGCAAGGTGCCCCAGAAGAAAAATAGGGCTTCAAGGAATCCTGTGGTTATGGGGCAAGACCACAAAAATAAGAGCTGAAAAGTGGGGCTAAGGGCCACCGCAATTCAAAAACCTGCAGAGTTATAAAGGCCAACTATTTTCAAAAAATATATTGAGGTAAGGCTATGAAGAGACATTGAAAGCAAGGCAGAAGTGCAGGAAACCGATTTCAGGAGGTAGACTGGAATTGCATTGAAAACATATGAAGAGAGTCAGAACCTCGACAATGATGCACTTGGCCAAAAAGGGCGTATGTGTTTTTTCCTGAATATATTCAGGAAAAAACGCATACACACTTTTTGGCCAACCAAGCAAGCTTGCAAAGGAAATCTGCACTACAATGAAGTCTCACTTCCCCCCGGTCAAAAGGGCCATCTGAAAAAAGTGTAAAATCCATAAAGGCACGACAGGGCATGGAGAACTGGGAGCCTTCTTATGCTGATGGGCGGGATGGAAATTGCCAACAGACACTCGGGAGAAGTGTATGGTGTTTCCTGAAACATCTAAAAAACAAAGCAACAGAGCCTAGGGCACTTCCACTTATGGTCCTATAGATTAGGGAAATTAAAATTAAAAAGACACAGCCACCCCAAAGTTTGGGACGGCTCTGTTTACAAGAACCTCGTTTACGGTACAAGTTCAATATCGCAGAAAGTGAAAAATGGATAAAGAAGTTGTGGTACTTACGTACAATGCAATATCACTCAGCAATGAAATCTATGTCATCAGGCCCTTAGCAGCACAATGAGTGGATTCAGGTATGATGATTCTAACTGAAATAAGTCACACAGAAAAAGAAACATCATAAGATATCAGTAATACACGGAATGTAAACTTGGCTACTCAGGAACTGAATTACAGAACAGAACAGGGTCTCCAATTTAGAAAACCAACTTATGCTTGCTTAAGGGTAAAGGTGAGTTGGGGTGCTGCATAAAACCAGAGATTGAAATGAGCACAGATAAAGTTCCTTAAGCCAAATATGGAATAGACAAGAGCTACTCCTTGCTCAACGAAATGGACTCAACACCCCATATTAAACGCCAAAGAATATACCTGACTAGTAAGAATCTTAAAACGTATGGATGGCTATGTCTGAAAGAGAATCAAGCGTGTGTACAGGGGCATAAACGCAGCAGTGATAGGATTGGAGAGGTTCGGTGAGCAAATGAAGACCCTTTGAAGTCATATTGCATGGTACCCATTCCACGGGTTTCAACTACCCAGGTTTAAGGTATTCTTCCTTCAGCTAAAACATGCATGTGGAACCTAGAGTATGATCAACCATGTGATCGGGGGACGTGTTCAAATATGTCTCAGTTTTCATACCCTGGTACTCGGGTGCAACATTCCAGACGCTTTACTAACACTCTCCCGACTTGGAGAGTCAGTCCCTTTAACCTCCTGTTTGGCCCAGTTTGCAATTTCTGCGGAAGATGAACAGGAATAGCGAGAACCAATGAGAGACTAGCTGGAGGTGTCTGGACGGGCAAATTTAACTCTCATTTCCCACCAGGAAGAGGAAATAACCAAAGGCTCAGCGTGCCGTGCCGGAACCAGATTAGGGCCTGAAGCCATCCTGCGGTGTTGCGGCCAGGTCACAAGAAAGCGAGTTGAAGAAAGGAGCTCAGGGGCACTGTAATTCACAAACCTGCAGAGTTATAAATGACAGCTATCGTCCAAAAATATACTGAAGTAAGGCTGCCAAAAGGAGTTGAAAGCGGGGCAGAATTGCAGGAAACCGATTTCAGGATGTAGACTGGAATTGCATTGAAAGCATAGGAAAAGAGGCAGAAGGTCCACAAGAATGCACTTGGCCAAAAAGCGCTTATGCGTTTTTTCCTGAATATATTCAGGAAAAAACGCATACGCCCTTTTTGGCCAACCAAGCAAGCTTGCAAAGGAAATCTGCACTACAATGAAGTCTCACTTCCCCCCGGTCAAAAGGGCCATCTGAAAAAAGTGTAAAATCCAGAAAGACAGGACAGGCCATGGAGAACTTGGAGCCTTGTTATGCTGATGGGCGGGATGTACATTGCCAACAGACACTCGGGAGAAGTGTATGGTGTTTCCTGAAACATCTAAAAAACAAAGCAACAGAGCCTAGGGCACTTCCACTTATGGTCCTATAGCTTAGGGAAATTAAAATCAAAAAGATACAGCCACCCCAATGTTTGGGACGCCTCTGTTTACAAGAACCTCGTTTACCGTACAAGTTCAATATCACAGAAAGTGAAAAATGGATAAAGAACTTGTGGTACTTACGTACAATGCAGTATCACTCAGCAGTGAAATCTATGTCATCAGGCCCGTAGCAGCACAATGAGTGGATTCAGGTACGATGATTCTAACTGAAATAAGTCACACAGAAAAAGAAACATCATAAGATATCAGTAATACACGGAATGTAAACTTGGCTACACAGGAACTGAATTACAGAACAGAACAGGGTCTCAAATTTAGAAAACCAACTTATGCTTGTTTAAGGGTAAAGGTGAGTTGGGGTGCTGCATAAAACCAGAGATTGAAATGAGCACAGATAAAGTTCCTTAAGCCAAATATGGAATAGACAAGAGCTACTCCTTGCTCAACGAAATGGACTCAACACCGCATATTAAACGCCTAAGAATGTACCTGAATAGTAAGTATCTTAAAACCTATGGATTGCTATGTCTCCGAAAGAGAATCAAGCATGTGTACAGGGACATAAACGCAGCAGTGATAGGATTGGAGAGGTTCGGTGAGCAAATGAAGACCCTTTGAAGTCATATTGCATGGTACCCATTCCACGGGTTTCAACTACCCAGGTTTAAGGTATTCTTCCTTCAGCTAAAACATGCATGTGGAACCTAGAGTATGATCAACCATGTGAACGGGAGACGTGTTCAAATATGTCTCAGTTTTCGTACCCTGGTACTCGGGTGCAACATTCCAGACGCTTTACTAACACTCTCCCGACTTGGAGAGTCAGTCCCTTTAACCTCCTGTTTGGCCCAGTTTGCAATTTCTGCGGAAGATGAACAGGAATAGCGAGAACCAATGAGAGACTAGCTGGAGGTGTCTGGACGGGCAAATTTAACTCTCATTTCCCACCAGGAAGAGGAAATAACCAAAGGCTCAGCGTGCCGTGCCGGAACCAGATTAGGGCCTGAAGCCATCCTGCGGTGTTGCGGCCAGCTCACAAGAAAGCGAGTTGAAGAAAGGAGCTCAGGGGCACTGTAATTCACAAACCTGCAGAGTTATAAATGACAACTATCGTCCAAAAATATACTGAAGTAAGGCTGCCAAGAGGACTTGAAAGCGGGGCAGAATTGCAGGAAACCGATTTCAGGAGGTAGACTGGAATTGCATTGAAAGCATAGGAAAAGAGGCAGAACGTCCACAATGATGCACTTGGCCAAAAAGGGCGTATGCGTTTTTTCCTGAATATATTCAGGAAAAAACGCATACGCCCTTTTTGGCCAACTAAGCAAGCTGGCAAAGGAAATCTGCACTACAATGAAGTCTCACTTCCCCCCGGTCAAAAGGGTCATCTGAAAAAAGTGTAAAATCCAGAAAGGCAGGACAGGCCATGGAGAACTGGGAGCCTTGTTATGATGATGGGCGGGATGTAAATTGCCAACAGACACTCGGGAGAAGTGTATGGTGTTTCCTGAAACGTCTAAAAAACAAAGCAACAGAGCCTAGGGCACTTCCACTTATGGTCCTATAGCTTAGGGAAATTAAAATCAAAAAGATACAGCCACCCCAATGTTTGGGACGCCTCTGTTTACAAGAACCTCGTTTACCGTACAAGTTCAATATCACAGAAAGTGAAAAATGGATAAAGAACTTGTGGTACTTACGTACAATGCAGTATCACTCAGCAGTGAAATCTATGTCATCAGGCCCGTAGCAGCACAATGAGTGGATTCAGGTACGATGATTCTAACTGAAATAAGTCACACAGAAAAAGAAACATCATAAGATATCAGTAATACACGGAATGTAAACTTGGCTACACAGGAACTGAATTACAGAACAGAACAGGGTCTCAAATTTAGAAAACCAACTTATGCTTGTTTAAGGGGAAAGGTGAGTTGGGGTGCTGCATAAAACCAGAGATTGAAATGAGCACAGATAAAGTTCCTTAAGCCAAATATGGAATAGACAAGAGCTACTCCTTGCTCAACGAAATGGACTCAACACCGCATATTAAACGCCTAAGAATGTACCTGACTCTTAAGTATCTTAAAACTTATGGATTGCTATGTCTCCGAAAGAGAATCAAGCATGTGTACAGGGACATAAACGCAGCAGTGATAGGATTGGAGAGGTTCGGTGAGCAAATGAAGACCCTTTGAAGTCATATTGCATGGTACCCATTCCATGGGTTTCAACTACCCAGGTTTAAGGTATTCTTCCTTCAGCTAAAACATGCATGTGGAACCTAGAGTATGATCAACCATGTGATCGGGAGACGTGTTCAAATATGTCTCAGTTTTCGTACCCTGGTACTCGGGTGCAACATTCCAGACGCTTTACTAACACTCTCCCGACTTGGAGAGTCAGTCCCTTTAACCTCCTGTTTGGCCCAGTTTGCAATTTCTGCGGAAGATGAACAGGAATAGCGAGAACCAATGAGAGACTAACTGGAGGTGTCTGGACGGGCAAATTTAACTCTCATTTCCCACCAGGAAGAGGAAATAACCAAAGGCTCAGCGTGCCGTGCCGGAACCAGATTAGGGCCTGAAGCCATCCTGCGGTGTTGCGGCCAGCTCACAAGAAAGCGAGTTGAAGAAAGGAGCTCAGGGACACTGTAATTCACAAACCTGCAGAGTTATAAATGACAACTATCGTCCAAAAATATACTGAAGTAAGGCTGCCAAGAGGACTTGAAAGCGGGGCAGAATTGCAGGAAACCGATTTCAGGAGGTAGACTGGAATTGCATTGAAAGCATAGGAAAAGAGGCAGAACGTCCACAATGATGCACTTGGCCGAAAAGGGCGTATGCGTTTTTTCCTGAATATATTCAGGAAAAAACGCATACGCCCTTTTTGGCCAACCAAGCAAGCTTGCAAAGGAAATCTGCACTACAATGAAGTCTCACTTCCCCCCGGTCAAAAGGGCCATCTGAAAAAAGTGTAAAATCCAGAAAGGCAGGACAGGCCATGGAGAACTGGGAGCCTTGTTATGCTGATGGGCGGGATGTAAATTGCCAACAGACACTCGGGAGAAGTGTATGGTGTTTCCTGAAACGTCTAAAAAACAAAGCAACAGAGCCTAGGGCACTTCCACTTATGGTCCTATAGCTTAGGGAAATTAAAATCAAAAAGATACAGCCACCCCAAAGTTTGGGACGCCTCTGTTTACAAGAACCTCGTTTACCGTACAAGTTCAATATCACAGAAAGTGAAAAATGGATAAAGAACTTGTGGTACTTACGTACAATGCAGTATCACTCAGCAGTGAAATCTATGTCATCAGGCCCGTAGCAACACAATGAGTGGATTCAGGTACGATGATTCTAACTGAAATAAGTCACACAGAAAAAGAAACATCATAAGATATCAATAATACACGGAATGTAAACTTGGCTACACAGGAACTGAATTACAGAACAGAACAGGGTCTCAAATTTAGAAAACCAACTTATGCTTGTTTAAGGGTAAAGGTGAGTTGGGGTGCTGCATAAAACCAGAGATTGAAATGAGCACAGATAAAGTTCCTTAAGACAAATATGGAATAGACAAGAGCTACTCCTTGCTCAACGAAATGGACTCAACACCGCATATTAAACGCCTAAGAATTTACCTGACTCTTAAGTATCTTAAAACCTATGGATTGCTATGTCTCCGAAAGAGAATCAAGCATGTGTACAGGGACATAAACGCAGCAGTGATAGGATTGGAGAGGTTCGGTGAGCAAATGAAGACCCTTTGAAGTCATATTGCATGGTACCCATTCCACGGGTTTCAACTACCCAGGTTTAAGGTATTCTTCCTTCAGCTAAAACATGCATGTGGAACCTAGAGTATGATCAACCATGTGAACGGGAGACGTGTTCAAATATGTCTCAGTTTTCGTACCCTGGTACTCGGGTGCAACATTCCAGACGCTTTACTAACACTCTCCCGACTTGGAGAGTCAGTCCCTTTAACCTCCTGTTTGGCCCAGTTTGCAATTTCTGCGGAAGATGAACAGGAATAGCGAGAACCAATGAGAGACTAGCTGGAGGTGTCTGGACGGGCAAATTTAACTCTCATTTCCCACCAGGAAGAGGAAATAACCAAAGGCTCAGCGTGCCGTGCCGGAACCAGATTAGGGCCTGAAGCCATCCTGCGGTGTTGCGGCCAGCTCACAAGAAAGCGAGTTGAAGAAAGGAGCTCAGGGGCACTGTAATTCACAAACCTGCAGAGTTATAAATGACAACTATCGTCCAAAAATATACTGAAGTAAGGCTGCCAAGAGGACTTGAAAGCGGGGCAGAATTGCAGGAAACCGATTTCAGGAGGTAGACTGGAATTGCATTGAAAGCATAGGAAAAGAGGCAGAACGTCCACAATGATGCACTTGGCCAAAAAGGGCGTATGCGTTTTTTCCTGAATATATTCAGGAAAAAACGCATACGCCCTTTTTGGCCAACTAAGCAAGCTTGCAAAGGAAATCTGCACTACAATGAAGTCTCACTTCCCCCCGGTCAAAAGGGTCATCTGAAAAAAGTGTAAAATCCAGAAAGGCAGGACAGGCCATGGAGAACTGGGAGCCTTGTTATGATGATGGGCGGGATGTAAATTGCCAACAGACACTCGGGAGAAGTGTATGGTGTTTCCTGAAACGTCTAAAAAACAAAGCAACAGAGCCTAGGGCACTTCCACTTATGGTCCTATAGCTTAGGGAAATTAAAATCAAAAAGATACAGCCACCCCAATGTTTGGGACGCCTCTGTTTACAAGAACCTCGTTTACCGTACAAGTTCAATATCACAGAAAGTGAAAAATGGATAAAGAACTTGTGGTACTTACGTACAATGCAGTATCACTCAGCAGTGAAATCTATGTCATCAGGCCCGTAGCAGCACAATGAGTGGATTCAGGTACGATGATTCTAACTGAAATAAGTCACACAGAAAAAGAAACATCATAAGATATCAGTAATACACGGAATGTAAACTTGGCTACACAGGAACTGAATTACAGAACAGAACAGGGTCTCAAATTTAGAAAACCAACTTATGCTTGTTTAAGGGTAAAGGTGAGTTGGGGTGCTGCATAAAACCAGAGATTGAAATGAGCACAGATAAAGTTCCTTAAGCCAAATATGGAATAGACAAGAGCTACTCCTTGCTCAACGAAATGGACTCAACACCCCATATTAAACGCCTAAGAATGTACCTGACTCTTAAGTATCTTAAAACCTATGGATTGCTATGTCTCCGAAAGAGAATCAAGCATGTGTACAGGGACATAAACGCAGCAGTGATAGGATTGGAGAGGTTCGGTGAGCAAATGAAGACCCTTTGAAGTCATATTGCATGGTACCCATTCCACGGGTTTCAACTACCCAGGTTTAAGGTATTCTTCCTTCAGCTAAAACATGCATGTGGAACCTAGAGTATGATCAACCATGTGATCGGGAGACGTGTTCAAATATGTCTCAGTTTTCGTACCCTGGTACTCGGGTGCAACATTCCAGACGCTTTACTAACACTCTCCCGACTTGGAGAGTCAGTCCCTTTAACCTCCTGTTTGGCCCAGTTTGCAATTTCTGCGGAAGATGAACAGGAATAATGAGAACCAATGAGAGACTAGCTGGAGGTGTCTGGACGGGCAAATTTAACTCCCATTTCCCACCAGGAAGAGGAAAGAACCAAAGGCTCAGCGTGCCGTGCCGGAACCAGATTAGGGCCTGAAGCCATCCTGCGGTGTTGCGGCCAGCTCACAAGAAAACGAGTTGAAGAAAGGAGCTCAGGGGCACTGTAATTCACAAACCTGCAGAGTTATAAATGACAACTATCGTCCAAAAATATACTGAAGTAAGGCTGCCAAGAGGACTTGAAAGCGGGGCACAATTGCAGGAAACCGATTTCAGGAGGTAGACTGGAATTGCATTGAAAGCATAGGAAAAGAGGCAGAACGTCCACAATGATGCACTTGGCCAAAAAGGGCGTATGCGTTTTTTCCTGACTATATTCAGGAAAAAACGCATACGCCCTTTTTGGCCAACCAAGCAAGCTTGCAAAGGAAATCTGCACTACAATGAAGTCTCACTTCCCCCCGGTCAAAAGGGCCATCTGAAAAAAGTGTAAAATCCAGAAAGGCAGGACAGGCCATGGAGAACTGGGAGCCTTGTTATGCTGATGGGCGGGATGTACATTGCCAACAGACACTCGGGAGAAGTGTATGGTGTTTCCTGAAACGTCTAAAAAACAAAGCAACAGAGCCTAGGGCACTTCCACTTATGGTCCTATAGCTTAGGGAAATTAAAATCAAAAAGATACAGCCACCCCAATGTTTGGGACGCCTCTGTTTACAAGAACCTCGTTTACCGTACAAGTTCAATATCACAGAAAGTGAAAAATGGATAAAGAACTTGTGGTACTTACGTACAATGCAGTATCACTCAGCAGTGAAATCTATGTCATCAGGCCCGTAGCAGCACAATGAGTGGATTCAGGTACGATGATTCTAACTGAAATAAGTCACACAGAAAAAGAAACATCATAAGATATCAGTAATACACGGAATGTAAACTTGGCTACACAGGAACGGAATTACAGAACAGAACAGGGTCTCAAATTTAGAAAACCAACTTATGCTTGTTTAAGGGGAAAGGTGAGTTGGGGTGCTGCATAAAACCAGAGATTGAAATGAGCACAGATAAAGTTCCTTAAGCCAAATATGGAATAGACAAGAGCTACTCCTTGCTCAACGAAATGGACTCAACACCGCATATTAAACGCCTAAGAATGTACCTGACTCTTAAGTATCTTAAAACCTATGGATTGCTATGTCTCCGAAAGAGAATCAAGCATGTGTACAGGGACATAAACGCAGCAGTGATAGGATTGGAGAGGTTCGGTGAGCAAATGAAGACCCTTTGAAGTCATATTGCATGGTACCCATTCCACGGGTTTCAACTACCCAGGTTTAAGGTATTCTTCCTTCAGCTAAAACATGCATGTGGAACCTAGAGTATGATCAACCATGTGATCGGGAGACGTGTTCAAATATGTCTCAGTTTTCGTACCCTGGTACTCGGGTGCAACATTCCAGACGCTTTACTAACACTCTCCCGACTTGGAGAGTCAGTCCCTTTAACCTCCTGTTTGGCCCAGTTTGCAATTTCTGCGGAAGATGAACAGGAATAGCGAGAACCAATGAGAGACTAGCTGGAGGTGTCTGGACGGGCAAATTTAACTCTCATTTCCCACCAGGAAGAGGAAATAACCAAAGGCTCAGCGTGCCGTGCCGGAACCAGATTAGGGCCTGAAGCCATCCTGCGGTGTTGCGGCCAGCTCACAAGAAAGCGAGTTGAAGAAAGGAGCTCAGGGGCACTGTAATTCACAAACCTGCAGAGTTATAAATGACAACTATCGTCCAAAAATATACTGAAGTAAGGCTGCCAAGAGGACTTGAAAGCGGGGCAGAATTGCAGGAAACCGATTTCAGGAGGTAGACTGGAATTGCATTGAAAGCATAGGAAAAGAGGCAGAACGTCCACAATGATGCACTTGGCCAAAAAGGGCGTATGCGTTTTTTCCTGAATATATTCAGGAAAAAACGCATACGCCCTTTTTGGCCAACCAAGCAAGCTTGCAAAGGAAATCTGCACTACAATGAAGTCTCACTTCCCCCCGGTCAAAAGGGCCATCTGCAAAAAGTGTAAAATCCAGAAAGGCAGGACAGGCCATGGAGAACTGGGAGCCTTGTTATGCTGATGGGCGGGATGTACATTGCCAACAGACACTCGGGAGAAGTGTATGGTGTTTCCTGAAACGTCTAAAAAACAAAGCAACAGAGCCTAGGGCACTTCCACTTATGGTCCTATAGCTTAGGGAAATTAAAATCAAAAAGATACAGCCACCCCAATGTTTGGGACGCCTCTGTTTACAAGAACCTCGTTTACCGTACAAGTTCAATATCACAGAAAGTGAAAAATGGATAAAGAACTTGTGGTACTTACGTACAATGCAGTATCACTCAGCAGTGAAATCTATGTCATCAGGCCCGTAGCAGCACAATGAGTGGATTCAGGTACGATGATTCTAACTGAAATAAGTCACACAGAAAAAGAAACATCATAAGATATCAGTAATACACGGAATGTAAACTTGGCTACACAGGAACTGAATTACAGAACAGAACAGGGTCTCAAATTTAGAAAACCAACTTATGCTTGTTTAAGGGTAAAGGTGAGTTGGGGTGCTGCATAAAACCAGAGATTGAAATGAGCACAGATAAAGTTCCTTAAGCCAAATATGGAATAGACAAGAGCTACTCCTTGCTCAACGAAATGGACTCAACACCGCATATTAAACGCCTAAGAATGTACCTGACTCTTAAGTATCTTAAAACCTATGGATTGCTATGTCTCCGAAAGAGAATCAAGCATGTGTACAGGGACATAAACGCAGCAGTGATAGGATTGGAGAGGTTCGGTGAGCAAATGAAGACCCTTTGAAGTCATATTGCATGGTACCCATTCCACGGGTTTCAACTACCCAGGTTTAAGGTATTCTTCCTTCAGCTAAAACATGCATGTGGAACCTAGAGTATGATCAACCATGTGATCGGGAGACGTGTTCAAATATGTCTCAGTTTTCGTACCCTGGTACTCGGGTGCAACATTCCAGACGCTTTACTAACACTCTCCCGACTTGGAGAGTCAGTCCCTTTAACCTCCTGTTTGGCCCAGTTTGCAATTTCTGCGGAAGATGAACAGGAATAGCGAGAACCAATGAGAGACTAGCTGGAGGTGTCTGGACGGGCAAATTTAACTCTCATTTCCCACCAGGAAGAGGAAATAACCAAAGGCTCAGCGTGCCGTGCCGGAACCAGATTAGGGCCTGAAGCCATCCTGCGGTGTTGCAGCCAGCTCACAAGAAAGCGAGTTGAAGAAAGGAGCTCAGGGGCACTGTAATTCACAAACCTGCAGAGTTATAAATGACAACTATCGTCCAAAAATATACTGAAGTAAGGCTGCCAAGAGGACTTGAAAGCGGGGCAGAATTGCAGGAAACCGATTTCAGGAGGTAGACTGGAATTGCATTGAAAGCATAGGAAAAGAGGCAGAACGTCCACAATGATGCACTTGGCCAAAAAGGGCGTATGCGTTTTTTCCTGAATATATTCAGGAAAAAACGCATACGCCCTTTTTGGCCAACCAAGCAAGCTTGCAAAGGAAATCTGCACTACAATGAAGTCTCACTTCCCCCCGGTCAAAAGGGCCATCTGCAAAAAGTGTAAAATCCAGAAAGGCAGGACAGGCCATGGAGAACTGGGAGCCTTGTTATGCTGATGGGCGGGATGTAAATTGCCAACAGACACTCGGGAGAAGTGTATGGTGTTTCCTGAAACGTCTAAAAAACAAAGCAACAGAGCCTAGGGCACTTCCACTTATGGTCCTATAGCTTAGGGAAATTAAAATCAAAAAGATACAGCCACCCCAATGTTTGGGACGCCTCTGTTTACAAGAACCTCGTTTACCGTACAAGTTCAATATCACAGAAAGTGAAAAATGGATAAAGAACTTGTGGTACTTACGTACAATGCAGTATCACTCAGCAGTGAAATCTATGTCATCAGGCCCGTAGCAGCACAATGAGTGGATTCAGGTACGATGATTCTAACTGAAATAAGTCACACAGAAAAAGAAACATCATAAGATATCAATAATACACGGAATGTAAACTTGGCTACACAGGAACTGAATTACAGAACAGAACAGGGTCTCAAATTTAGAAAACCAACTTATGCTTGTTTAAGGGTAAAGGTGAGTTGGGGTGCTGCATAAAACCAGAGATTGAAATGAGCACAGATAAAGTTCCTTAAGCCAAATATGGAATAGACAAGAGCTACTCCTTGCTCAACGAAATGGACTCAACACCGCATATTAAATGCCTAAGAATGTACCTGACTCTTAAGTATCTTAAAACCTATGGATTGCTATGTCTCCGAAAGAGAATCAAGCATGTGTACAGGGACATAAACGCAGCAGTGATAGGATTGGAGAGGTTCGGTGAGCAAATGAAGACCCTTTGAAGTCATATTGCATGGTACCCATTCCACGGGTTTCAACTACCCAGGTTTAAGGTATTCTTCCTTCAGCTAAAACATGCATGTGGAACCTAGAGTATGATCAACCATGTGAACGGGAGACGTGTTCAAATATGTCTCAGTTTTCGTACCCTGGTACTCGGGTGCAACATTCCAGACGCTTTACTAACACTCTCCCGACTTGGAGAGTCAGTCCCTTTAACCTCCTGTTTGGCCCAGTTTGCAATTTCTGCGGAAGATGAACAGGAATAGCGAGAACCAATGAGAGACTAGCTGGAGGTGTCTGGACGGGCAAATTTAACTCTCATTTCCCACCAGGAAGAGGAAATAACCAAAGGCTCAGCGTGCCGTGCCGGAACCAGATTAGGGCCTGAAGCCATCCTGCGGTGTTGCGGCCAGCTCACAAGAAAGCGAGTTGAAGAAAGGAGCTCAGGGGCACTGTAATTCACAAACCTGCAGAGTTATAAATGACAACTATCGTCCAAAAATATACTGAAGTAAGGCTGCCAAGAGGACTTGAAAGCGGGGCAGAATTGCAGGAAACCGATTTCAGGAGGTAGACTGGAATTGCATCGAAAGCATAGGAAAAGAGGCAGAACGTCCACAATGATGCACTTGGCCAAATAGGGCGTATGCGTTTTTTCCTGAATATATTCAGGAAAAAAAGCATACGCCCTTTTTGGCCAACCAAGCAAGCTTGCAAAGGAAATCTGCACTACAATGAAGTCTCACTTCCCCCCGGTCAAAAGGGCCATCTGAAAAAAGTGTAAAATCCAGAAAGGCAGGACAGGCCATGGAGAACTGGGAGCCTTGTTATGCTGATGGGCGGGATGTAAATTGCCAACAGACACTCGGGAGAAGTGTATGGTGTTTCCTGAAACGTCTAAAAAACAAAGCAACAGAGCCTAGGGCACTTCCACTTATGGTCCTATAGCTTAGGGAAATTAAAATCAAAAAGATACAGCCACCCCAATGTTTGGGACGCCTCTGTTTACAAGAACCTCGTTTACCGTACAAGTTCAATATCACAGAAAGTGAAAAATGGATAAAGAACTTGTGGTACTTACGTACAATGCAGTATCACTCAGCAGTGAAATCTATGTCATCAGGCCCGTAGCAGCACAATGAGTGGATTCAGGTACGATGATTCTAACTGAAATAAGTCACACAGAAAAAGAAACATCATAAGATATCAGTAATACACGGAATGTAAACTTGGCTACACAGGAACTGAATTACAGAACAGAACAGGGTCTCAAATTTAGAAAACCAACTTATGCTTGTTTAAGGGTAAAGGTGAGTTGGGGTGCTGCATAAAACCAGAGATTGAAATGAGCACAGATAAAGTTCCTTAAGACAAATATGGAATAGACAAGAGCTACTCCTTGCTCAACGAAATGGACTCAACACCGCATATTAAACGCCTAAGAATGTACCTGACTCTTAAGTATCTTAAAACCTATGGATTGCTATGTCTCCGAAAGAGAATCAAGCATGTGTACAGGGACATAAACGCAGCAGTGATAGGATTGGAGAGGTTCGGTGAGCAAATGAAGACCCTTTGAAGTCATATTGCATGGTACCCATTCCACGGGTTTCAACTACCCAGGTTTAAGGTATTCTTCCTTCAGCTAAAACATGCATGTGGAACCTAGAGTATGATCAACCATGTGAACGGGAGACGTGTTCAAATATGTCTCAGTTTTCGTACCCTGGTACTCGGGTGCAACATTCCAGACGCTTTACTAACACTCTCCCGACTTGGAGAGTCAGTCCCTTTAACCTCCTGTTTGGCCCAGTTTGCAATTTCTGCGGAAGATGAACAGGAAGAGCGAGAACCAATGAGAGACTAGCTGGAGGTGTCTGGACGGGCAAATTTAACTCTCATTTCCCACCAGGAAGAGGAAATAACCAAAGGCTCAGCGTGCCGTGCCGGAACCAGATTAGGGCCTGAAGCCATCCTGCGGTGTTGCGGCCAGCTCACAAGAAAGCGAGTTGAAGAAAGGAGCTCAGGGGCACTGTAATTCACAAACCTGCAGAGTTATAAATGACAACTATCGTCCAAAAATATACTGAAGTAAGCTGCCAAGAGGAGTTGAAAGCGGGGCAGAATTGCAGGAAACCGATTTCAGGAGGTAGACTGGAATTGCATCGAAAGCATAGGAAAAGAGGCAGAACGTCCACAATGATGCACTTGGCCAAAAAGGGCGTATGCGTTTTTTCCTGAATATATTCAGGAAAAAAAGCATACGCCCTTTTTGGCCAACCAAGCAAGCTTGCAAAGGAAATCTGCACTACAATGAAGTCTCACTTCCCCCCGGTCAAAAGGGCCATCTGAAAAAAGTGTAAAATCCAGAAAGGCAGGACAGGCCATGGAGAACTGGGAGCCTTGTTATGCTGATGGGCGGGATGTAAATTGCCAACAGACACTCGGGAGAAGTGTATGGTGTTTCCTGAAACGTCTAAAAAACAAAGCAACAGAGCCTAGGGCACTTCCACTTATGGTCCTATAGCTTAGGGAAATTAAAATCAAAAAGATACAGCCACCCCAATGTTTGGGACGCCTCTGTTTACAAGAACCTCGTTTACCGTACAAGTTCAATATCACAGAAAGTGAAAAATGGATAAAGAACTTGTGGTACTTACGTACAATGCAGTATCACTCAGCAGTGAAATCTATGTCATCAGGCCCGTAGCAGCACAATGAGTGGATTCAGGTACGATGATTCTAACTGAAATAAGTCACACAGAAAAAGAAACATCATAAGATATCAGTAATACACGGAATGTAAACTTGGCTACACAGGAACTGAATTACAGAACAGAACAGGGTCTCAAATTTAGAAAACCAACTTATGCTTGTTTAAGGGTAAAGGTGAGTTGGGGTGCTGCATAAAACCAGAGATTGAAATGAGCACAGATAAAGTTCCTTAAGACAAATATGGAATAGACAAGAGCTACTCCTTGCTCAACGAAATGGACTCAACACCGCATATTAAACGCCTAAGAATGTACCTGACTCTTAAGTATCTTAAAACCTATGGATTGCTATGTCTCCGAAAGAGAATCAAGCATGTGTACAGGGACATAAACGCAGCAGTGATAGGATTGGAGAGGTTCGGTGAGCAAATGAAGACCCTTTGAAGTCATATTGCATGGTACCCATTCCACGGGTTTCAACTACCCAGGTTTAAGGTATTCTTCCTTCAGCTAAAACATGCATGTGGAACCTAGAGTATGATCAACCATGTGAACGGGAGACGTGTTCAAATATGTCTCAGTTTTCGTACCCTGGTACTCGGGTGCAACATTCCAGACGCTTTACTAACACTCTCCCGACTTGGAGAGTCAGTCCCTTTAACCTCCTGTTTGGCCCAGTTTGCAATTTCTGCGGAAGATGAACAGGAATAGCGAGAACCAATGAGAGACTAGCTGGAGGTGTCTGGACGGGCAAATTTAACTCTCATTTCCCACCAGGAAGAGGAAATAACCAAAGGCTCAGCGTGCCGTGCCGGAACCAAATTAGGGCCTGAAGCCATCCTGCGCTGTTGCGGCCAGCTCACAAGAAAGCGAGTTGAAGAAAGGAGCTCAGGGGCACTGTAATTCACAAACCTGCAGAGTTATAAATGACAACTATCGTCCAAAAATATACTGAAGTAAGGCTGCCAAGAGGACTTGAAAGCGGGGCAGAATTGCAGGAAACCGATTTCAGGAGGTAGACTGGAATTGCATTGAAAGCATAGGAAAAGAGGCAGAACGTCCACAATGATGCACTTGGCCAAAAAGGGCGTATGCGTTTTTTCCTGAATATATTCAGGAAAAAACGCATACGCCCTTTTTGGCCAACCAAGCAAGCTTGCAAAGGAAATCTGCACTACAATGAAGTCTCACTTCCCCCCGGTCAAAAGGGCCATCTGAAAAAAGTGTAAAATCCAGAAAGGCAGGACAGGCCATGGAGAACTGGGAGCCTTGTTATGCTGATGGGCGGGATGTAAATTGCCAACAGACACTCGGGAGAAGTGTATGGTGTTTCCTGAAACGTCTAAAAAACAAAGCAACAGAGCCTAGGGCACTTCCACTTATGGTCCTATAGCTTTGGGAAATTAAAATCAAAAAGATACAGCCACCCCAATGTTTGGGACGCCTCTGTTTACAAGAACCTCGTTTACCGTACAAGTTCAATATCACAGAAAGTGAAAAATGGATAAAGAACTTGTGGTACTTACGTACAATGCAGTATCACTCAGCAGTGAAATCTATGTCATCAGGCCCGTAGCAGCACAATGAGTGGATTCAGGTACGATGATTCTAACTGAAATAAGTCACACAGAAAAAGAAACATCATAAGATATCAGTAATACACGGAATGTAAACTTGGCTACACAGGAACTGAATTACAGAACAGAACAGGGACTCAAATTTAGAAAACCAACTTATGCTTGTTTAAGGGTAAAGGTGAGTTGGGGTGCTGCATAAAACCAGAGATTGAAATGAGCACAGATAAAGTTCCTTAAGCCAAATATGGAATAGACAAGAGCTACTCCTTGCTCAACGAAATGGACTCAACACCGCATATTAAACGCCTAAGAATGTACCTGACTCTTAAGTATCTTAAAACCTATGGATTGCTATGTCTCCGAAAGAGAATCAAGCATGTGTACAGGGACATAAACGCAGCAGTGATAGGATTGGAGAGGTTCGGTGAGCAAATGAAGACCCTTTGAAGTCATATTGCATGGTACCCATTCCACGGGTTTCAACTACCCAGGTTTAAGGTATTCTTCCTTCAGCTAAAACATGCATGTGGAACCTAGAGTATGATCAACCATGTGATCGGGAGACGTGTTCAAATATGTCTCAGTTTTCGTACCCTGGTACTCGGGTGCAACATTCCAGACGCTTTACTAACACTCTCCCGACTTGGAGAGTCAGTCCCTTTAACCTCCTGTTTGGCCCAGTTTGCAATTTCTGCGGAAGATGAACAGGAATAGCGAGAACCAATGAGAGACTAGCTGGAGGTGTCTGGACGGGCAAATTTAACTCTCATTTCCCACCAGGAAGAGGAAATAACCAAAGGCTCAGCGTGCCGTGCCGGAACCAGATTAGGGCCTGAAGCCATCCTGCGGTGTTGCGGCCAGCTCACAAGAAAGCGAGTTGAAGAAAGGAGCTCAGGGGCACTGTAATTCACAAACCTGCAGAGTTATAAATGACAACTATCGTCCAAAAATATACTGAAGTAAGGCTGCCAAGAGGACTTGAAAGCGGGGCAGAATTGCAGGAAACCGATTTCAGGAGGTAGACTGGAATTGCATTGAAAGCATAGGAAAAGAGGCAGAACGTCCACAATGATGCACTTGGCCAAAAAGGGCGTATGCGTTTTTTCCTGAATATATTCAGGAAAAAACGCATACGCCCTTTTTGGCCAACCAAGCAAGCTTGCAAAGGAAATCTGCACTACAATGAAGTCTCACTTCCCCCCGGTCAAAAGGGCCATCTGAAAAAAGTGTAAAATCCAGAAAGGCAGGACAGGCCATGGAGAACTGGGAGCCTTGTTATGCTGATGGGCGGGATGTACATTGCCAACAGACACTCGGGAGAAGTGTATGGTGTTTCCTGAAACGTCTAAAAAACAAAGCAACAGAGCCTAGGGCACTTCCACTTATGGTCCTATAGCTTAGGGAAATTAAAATCAAAAAGATACAGCCACCCCAATGTTTGGGACGCCTCTGTTTACAAGAACCTCGTTTACCGTACAAGTTCAATATCACAGAAAGTGAAAAATGGATAAAGAACTTGTGGTACTTACGTACAATGCAGTATCACTCAGCAGTGAAATCTATGTCATCAGGCCCGTAGCAGCACAATGAGTGGATTCAGGTACGATGATTCTAACTGAAATAAGTCACACAGAAAAAGAAACATCATAAGATATCAGTAATACACGGAATGTAAACTTGGCTACACAGGAACTGAATTACAGAACAGAACAGGGTCTCAAATTTAGAAAACCAACTTATGCTTGTTTAAGGGGAAAGGTGAGTTGGGGTGCTGCATAAAACCAGAGATTGAAATGAGCACAGATAAAGTTCCTTAAGCCAAATATGGAATAGACAAGAGCTACTCCTTGCTCAACGAAATGGACTCAACACCGCATATTAAACGCCTAAGAATGTACCTGACTCTTAAGTATCTTAAAACCTATGGATTGCTATGTCTCCGAAAGAGAATCAAGCATGTGTACAGGGACATAAACGCAGCAGTGATAGGATTGGAGAGGTTCGGTGAGCAAATGAAGACCCTTTGAAGTCATATTGCATGGTACCCATTCCACGGGTTTCAACTACCCAGGTTTAAGGTATTCTTCCTTCAGCTAAAACATGCATGTGGAACCTAGAGTATGATCAACCATGTGATCGGGAGACGTGTTCAAATATGTCTCAGTTTTCGTACCCTGGTACTCGGGTGCAACATTCCAGACGCTTTACTAACACTCTCCCGACTTGGAGAGTCAGTCCCTTTAACCTCCTGTTTGGCCCAGTTTGCAATTTCTGCGGAAGATGAACAGGAATAGCGAGAACCAATGAGAGACTAGCTGGAGGTGTCTGGACGGGCAAATTTAACTCTCATTTCCCACCAGGAAGAGGAAATAACCAAAGGCTCAGCGTGCCGTGCCGGAACCAGATTAGGGCCTGAAGCCATCCTGCGGTGTTGCGGCCAGCTCACAAGAAAGCGAGTTGAAGAAAGGAGCTCAGGGGCACTGTAATTCACAAACCTGCAGAGTTATAAATGACAACTATCGTCCAAAAATATACTGAAGTAAGGCTGCCAAGAGGACTTGAAAGCGGGGCAGAATTGCAGGAAACCGATTTCAGGAGGTAGACTGGAATTGCATCGAAAGCATAGGAAAAGAGGCAGAACGTCCACAATGATGCACTTGGCCAAAAAGGGCGTATGCGTTTTTTCCTGAATATATTCAGGAAAAAACGCATACGCCCTTTTTGGCCAACCAAGCAAGCTTGCAAAGGAAATCTGCACTACAATGAAGTCTCACTTCCCCCCGGTCAAAAGGGCCATCTGAAAAAAGTGTAAAATCCAGAAAGGCAGGACAGGCCATGGAGAACTGGGAGCCTTGTTATGCTGATGGGCGGGATGTACATTGCCAACAGACACTCGGGAGAAGTGTATGGTGTTTCCTGAAACGTCTAAAAAACAAAGCAACAGAGCCTAGGGCACTTCCACTTATGGTCCTATAGCTTTGGGAAATTAAAATCAAAAAGATACAGCCACCCCAATGTTTGGGACGCCTCTGTTTACAAGAACCTCGTTTACCGTACAAGTTCAATATCACAGAAAGTGAAAAATGGATAAAGAACTTGTGGTACTTACGTACAATGCAGTATCACTCAGCAGTGAAATCTATGTCATCAGGCCCGTAGCAGCACAATGAGTGGATTCAGGTATGATGATTCTAACTGAAATAAGTCACACAGAAAAAGAAACATCATAAGATATCAGTAATACACGGAATGTAAACTTGGCTACACAGGAACTGAATTACAGAACAGAACAGGGTCTCAAATTTAGAAAACCAACTTATGCTTGTTTAAGGGTAAAGGTGAGTTGGGGTGCTGCATAAAACCAGAGATTGAAATGAGCACAGATAAAGTTCCTTAAGCCAAATATGGAATAGACAAGAGCTACTCCTTGCTCAACGAAATGGACTCAACACCGCATATTAAACGCCTAAGAATGTACCTGACTCTTAAGTATCTTAAAACCTATGGATTGCTATGTCTCCGAAAGAGAATCAAGCATGTGTACAGGGACATAAACGCAGCAGTGATAGGATTGGAGAGGTTCGGTGAGCAAATGAAGACCCTTTGAAGTCATATTGCATGGTACCCATTACA